>NC_091140.1:26086451-26386451 GCF_041381155.1 Argopecten irradians
CATCACTGTAAATATTCAAAGTCAAACTTAAGTTTCAAAAGATGAAAGTTTGTGTCAAAAGTGTCAAAATTACATTCACCTTCCAGTAGAAACTAACCTCTGTATCACAGTCCAAATTGGATGGTTGGGGTTTGGTATGGGCTTTTATTGTAGGAATGAATGAATTATATTACCAAGGTAATATTTAGAATGGGAGACACACATTTAGTTAACAATATGTTTGGAGACAGTTTACGGGCACAAAGAGAAAATAATACAGTTAGATCTGATAACAATGACAATGTACTGGACACTGATGGCCACTGGCTTATAACCAGCTGATTTAATGGAACACTTGAACATTAAGTATCCCCACTGGCTATCTGATTTTAACCCGAATGTAAGAGATTTATTGTTATATTCAACCTAAACACAGCCCAGACATGTTGTGAGATAGGGACCATGTCGGAGTTATCTAACAAATCCTCTGTTTGTTTAGTACTTAAAAAGATTTTTCAGTTATATGTTTTGTCGCAATCTTTAAGATTTACGAGTTCACACCACACCAAGAAAAACAAGTGTTGTATATCCGATACCGTAACTTTATACCCGTATCTGATAGTCCATGTATGAATGGGAGACACTGAACTACATAACTGTAAGTCTACAATAAAATACCATATCTGATTCACGCCGGGTAGGTATACTGTTAGTTTGGCCAATTAAGCCATGTCTTCCCAAACAAACAATATTGAAGTGGTTTATACTACGCGATACCTGTTACATATTTAACCTATTATACTGGATTTGCATATTAAATTTCATGCTGATATAAGTTTCAACAGGAATGGTTACCCAAAATGAAAGAAGCTGTTTAAGTTGATGGGTAATTAGTAAAGGAAGCGAATTCGACTCTATTTTGATGAAGCCCTTATATTTTATTTTATGTCGCGATAATCATTTTAGCAGGATACTAGTTCACAATGATGTAATGTCACTGTATATACATAAGTCTATTGAATCTAATGATTCACAAACCGTTAATTATACACTAAGTACAGTTGGCCTTTAAAAGACAGCGTACCGTTCGAGCACAATGCCGTTGCATTTATCGGCTGTAAAAATATTTTCGAAAAGCATTAGATGAATTTCACACCGCCTGAAAGATTTTTTTGTTTATATAACTATTTAAATTACACACGTGATAATGGATTTTAAGATCAGGTCTCTAAATATTGTCGTGTTGTTGGGTACAATTAACAATACATACAGACAAAACATTTCAGCTTGTGAGGACATGTACGATCGACAGTGACAATCTGTTACACAAATACGGCAGAGAGAAGCATTGTTTACTTTCTACGATTTACAAAACTTCGCAGAAATGGTAAAATGATATATATATACGAAAATGACTAAACATAAATACTAAACAAGCGACACAAATATTAAGATAAATATATAAACGAAGAAATAAATTAACAAACAAATAAAAGAAAACGGATATATTTATGAAAGAAAGCACCGCTTATAACAAAGTTCACAGAAAAATATATTCTAAAGGAGGCAAATGTTATCAGCTGAGGTTCAATATTGTAGTACGATCGTGCTAAATAGAGAATTCACCTGATGTTCTCAATAACCACCTCCTCCTTCCCCCAACGATATAAACTCCGACCATAAAATAATGTCTGCAGAAGACATTTTTATAGCACCATGCGTGGGTATTTAACATAAGGATTCACCAACCCAACTCGCGCTAGATACTACACGTGCATGTCTGTTTTCGATTATCAATTTATTCATCTTTTGAAGGTAAATCTCTGTATAATTAAATTAGTCTCTCATTATTTCATGTTTACTCCCCTTTCTCCCCAAGATAACCTTCATGTTTATATTGCAAGCGTCTGAGTTACGCATATTGCACGTGTGAGATACATAGACGTTATAATTACACGTGCATAGTAAACAAAACAGTCGGGATGCTTTCACATGAAACGTCCACGGAGAAGAATATATTCTGCGTATTACTAATGTATTTTAACAGACATCTTCACTGCATTTCTAACCAGATATGTTCATATGCATGTGATATTTTTCTTCTTCCAGCGCTTTGGGTAAACGTAAGACATCAAGACAGATATTTTAGGTTCACAGAAAGGTTTCTTTACCGTGGGATATGAGAGGACATATTAATGAATGACGACATAATTCGCCCGAGAGAAAGAGAAACTTCCGAAGTTACAGGTCACCCCTTAAATAGTATATCGGGCTATCTATCATCATACTGTACTGTCGAGAAATTGAAACTAAACACCATGAAAAACCTGGTATATTATCTTACCTATATCGACCAGATGTGACGCACTATATACACTAATAGTAGGGGAATTTAGCCACGTAATACACGACTCGTCTCATTACCTCGGACTAATGATGGAGACCTGTCGATAAGGTTAAAGCCCGTGGGTCATCCGAACGTAAACTGAACCGAAATACCACATAGATTTTGTACAAATGTTTACTGTGATATTTATGCCACCGCCAGGACATCAAAGCCATAGTTTAATTAATACATTGTACTCATCCCGTCGAACCAAGATCCGATTGTAAATCTTGCAGAGATTTCAAGTTTTTATTAATTAAGTAAGTATTTCACAAAGTATTCCAAACTTAAAATAAAAGAAACAGGATAAGCCGGATTAGGACTGGGAATGTACGCCCTTAATTACTACATATCGGTAACCTTATCAGTCTATTTATAGATAAAAATTGACCAAGAAACAAAAAATAGGATGTTTAACAAGTTGTATCATGATCATTGGTGTTTTATAAAAAAAAATGGTATCTAGGTTTAAACTATTGTCAAGTTGACAGGTGTTGATATATGTTGTAAGTGTTTTTTGTAAATCATATGTTGCATAATATTTCAGGTGTATACGCATTCCGGGTCAAGGTTTTTTTCTCTCTCTCTCTGGCGGGCGAAAGTTGATATGTAAGAAAATCTCTTACCTGTCACATATACTTTTCTTGGCAATGATCAGTGAGTCATAAAAGTTGTTTTTTAAAGTGAAGATCGAGCTTGATTATGTTATTTAAATATGGCCAGTTTTATTATCGGATTACCACTATTATTTTTAAGATATCTTACATTTACTATTAATTTTGTTGATAGTAAATAATGCATTTTCGAAATAATTATCTCAATTGGTTTGGTTTGTATAGTTTTACGTCCTATTAACAGCCAGGGTCATGTAAGGACGTGCCAGGTTTGTTGGTGGAGGAAAGCCGGAGTACCCGGAGAAAAACCACCGGTCAACGGTCAGTACCTGGCAACTGCCCCACATGGGATTCGAACCCGCATCCCAGAGGTGGAGGGCTTGTGGTAATATGTCGGGACATCTTAACCACTCGGCCACCGCGGCCCCAGTATTTTATTATCTCAATGTTGCGACGATTAAAATACGTGTATATTCATTACCAGTTCACAATCTATAAAACACTTTGTGATAATATTGCATTCGGTGAAACCCCATCAGAAAAAACAGACTATGCGGATAAAATGGTTGTACAATATATTTGGCTAGGACAAACCAGGGATAATGCTATAATGCTCTTTGAGAACCCTCGATAACTGCTACAAGTCCCACCGAACCAATGACTGATTATAAGTCCAGCTGTAATGATCCTTGAAATATATCATATATATATATATATATATATATATGTATATATATCCATTCGCGTTGTTTCCACTGCTGGAAATTTCATAACATGACTGTTGTTGAGATATCTAATGTGAGAACATTTTTTCCCATCAAAATATAACTGGGAAATATCTGGTGTTGGAATCATTCAACCATAAAAATTAATTTTGTTGCCGATCAATAATTTAACATGGGACATCGTTTTTATTCTGTGATATTACTGGTTTTATTTTCGCTTTCGCAAGGATTTTATTTTGTCTCGTGATGATATGTTGGAATACAATTCCGAAGCATCTATGTACATATTTAAGTGGTTTGACATTTGCAGCTCAATCTCACGATGACGCGCGGAGAAAGTGACACCACTGAGAGTGGTTAATAAAACATTCCTCGCATACCAACAACAAACAATAAAGTATTTTGGAAAACCAACAAATTAAAGCCGGACTACTAAATAGCTTAGGAGTTAGTTATGTCTTATCATTTCTTATCTGTCTAAACGGTTCAGCTGATGAAAAGGCTTTTTGTATGCAAGTTTTGAGCATGCGCAGCCAGATGAGATATGAAGAAGACGACAGGAATGTTAATCGGAATTCTGATCCAGCCCCAATATCTAAATCATAATAATATCAAAACATCTCAGTGACCCTGATACCATGTAAAAATATTAAAAACGAAAGACAAAGAGGTTTTCGACACACACTTTTCTACACGTGCATATTTAACGATTCAACAATATACCCGTTACAAGTATACTTTCGATGTCAATAAAACACACAGGACAAACACATTTAATCCTATCAATGCATTTTGCACATATTTTAAACGTCGTTTTCTTAATGTCGACAGAATTTGAATAGCTTAATAAATATAAATGCAGTAGCCAATATTGCAGAATCTCACAGAAACGTAACATAGCTTCCACAACCTAGAACAGAAAATGGCGACGCTGGAATTTTTTGCCCGGGATAAATTATAAATGTAAATATTTTTGTGTTGACTTTACCACGAAAAAGGTTTAACTCACAAAGCAGAACATGACAATAACTTAATAATAATGAAACTTAAATCCCTACATAAGTTATTATATCAATGGCTTTAGAAATTGGTAAAAATAAACAATAAATAAATATAAAGGTGTGTCCCTTACCTTTTCAGTAAATTATTATTCCAAGTATTATGTTCACAAAGCCTGTAATACACAATTCACAGGCAAAATAAACGTCCTGATTAAAATGAACTATCAACGAATATTTTCCAGGTTTTTTTTTTGTTCAACTCGTCCGTCAAACTATACGCTAGTGCCTTCTACCAGGGCCGAGTGCTTTACGCACAGCTTGTTGCCGCACTAAATGTATTCAGACACGTGATTCGGCTCCCAGATAGCAATGCGCTCTGATTGGCTAAAGCTCTACCTCCAAAGCGCATTCCACATACAGTATCGATACCAGGTTTATGTGAACAGTATATTGCTTTTCTGAAATACAATAATTATGTATTGTGTTGTTTTAAAAATGGCGAACATATAGGTACATTTAAAACATTGTTGTTAATAGCCAGCAGAATTATATCATAGCATTGTTAAAACAACCGAACAGGAAAATGACATTTCAACAACAATTTGCTGGGGGTCATCTAGATCATATTGCAGATAAATGTAGCAAGATTGTACACGACATTCCGAGTCGCCTGTTATCTATCATAATAACTAACCAGGCCTAGCGTCACCAATCTTACCAACACGTGCGGTGATCGAACATCCAACAGATTCATTAATGTCAACTAATTGTCACGCGCACGTGTAATAGGCATTGTTTTGAGATGGATTTCACGTGTTCTGTATTCAACACGGCGTCAAGATTCGCGTTTTTGAATCCAAGTTTGTCTGTGACACCTGACATAAAATTGATTGTAAAATGAAATCAATACAGACGTATTGTTACTGCACGTGTTCCTAACACACGCGCATTACTGTATGCTTTATGTTTTATTTAGATACACAAGGATATTGTATATACACAACTGGTGGAAAGTTCAAAATCACCATTCATAGTTAATAACAGGAAATAAAACTTTATATTTGGAATTCCATTATCTAGGACGTGTGAAAAAGTGATACGACCCCCGGCAATCTATATAGGGACACAGAGGTGAAGTTTCGACGAATATTGTCTTATTTCAAAGTTTACTGGTTTACTGGTGCTGTTATACGCCAATTACTTAGTTCTCCACAAAGCTTGTTGTCGACATATTTAAATGTATTCAGTAACGTACGTAATAAGTGTAAAGTAACACAATGAAAACGATTGGAAACTGAATATATGTCAATACAATGTAACAACACATTGTCAATGTCAATGTATTGAAAATAATAGGAATCAGAACTAAATAGTGTTATTATTGTGACCAATAGACTGTCGCATGTTTACCTGTCGTCATATCTCGGCCGTTTCATTCTCAAGTTTGTGTAAAAGTGTTACTTAGTGTATATTAATTATGAACGTTACCCCTACACATCATAATTTCCATCAAAATTCTAAAGCAAACACAAGAATGAACAATACACTAGTCTAACGCATTCAAATTTCGTAAATTTTGTAATTTTACACTGCTAGATATTTAAAATATTTCTGTATCCCTAGTATATTGTTCCAACTGTTACATAAAACGTTACAGGATATCTTGGTAATCCATCTATTAATACTCAAGGTCTAATACTGATTGTTCATATTTTAGTTGGTTGCTACGCTATGTCAAAAAATGATTGTTCATATTTAGTTTGTTGCTACGCTATGTCTAATATTGATTGTTCATATTTCAGTTGGTTGCTACGCTATATCTAATACTGATTATTCATATTTTAGTTGGTTGCTACGCTATGTCTAATACTGATTGTTCATATTTGAGTTGGTTGCTACGCTATGTCTAATACTGATTGTTCATATTTGAGTTGGTTGCTACGCTATGTCTAATACTGATTGTTCATATTTGAGTTGGTTGCTACGCTATGTCTAATACTGATTGTTCATATTTTAGTTGGTTGCTACGCTATGTCTAATACTGATTATTCATATTTTAGTTGGTTGCTACGTTATATCTAAAACTGATTATTCATATTTTAGTTGGTTGCTACGCTATGTCTAATACTGATTGTTCATATTTTAGTTTGTTGCTACGCTATGTCTAATACTGATTGTTCATATTTCAGTTGGTTGCTACGCTATGTCTAATACTGATTGTAATATTTAGTTGGTTGCTACGCTACGTCTTATACTGATTGTTCATATGTTAGTTGACAATGGTTTCAAGGATTAGATCCCTCTCAGCAAACAGAATAGGACATTCAATCAGATCGTTTTATCATATAATTTGCAAACAACAGAAACAGCTTCCCAGACAAATGATAGGTGTATGAGGCCACTTTCCATGTATCTTCACACTTAATTTAGAGATCTCCCACAGAGGATGTGTATTCAGCTTAGTAGTAATAGCTTAAAGGTACGATTACATTGATTTTCGAAGGGACTATTTTTCGAAATCATTATGCAATGTCATTTTCGGGTTATCTAGTCGTTCTCGGATTTTTTCTTTGTAGAGGTATGAAGAAAAAGAATTGGTCAATCACAAAGTCGAATTTAGTATGAAAACAAATTATTCAATAAAAATCAAGGTGTACAAGTGAGTTAGACTATATGTTTGTTATGAACAAAAAGAAAACTTGAATTAATTCCATGAAAAGATCTATATTTGATTTATAACATTAAGAAAAACGCAGATTTTTTCAATATTTCCAGATCTTATATATTCATATTTCGGCGTTCCAATCACGATACCCATAATTGTTTACATTGTCTATTATCAGTATTTACCCTAGGCTAGTACTGTAAGCAATACAATGATGTTGCGAGCGAGATGTTACAAGATGATTTCTCGTGACTTTATTCTTTATTCCAGTAATTAAATTCATCCTCCAGTAAACGAAAGAATTAAATGTTCTATGCAGACATTCGCCATAAACCTTGTAATGTGTAAAGAAGTAGATGGGTGTTTGATTTTCGGGAGGTGTTTTATACGCTGTCAAATACAGCAAGATACGAGACCTTCTATATGATCTTTTGTTATTGGATATATACACGACTATTTGAAAGTTTAAACTCACAATTCATTGTTAATGACAGGAAATAAAACTTTACAATAGTAATTCGATTATCTAGGACGTGTGAAAAGACAACATATTCCGCCCTACAATTTCTATAACTAGGACTCCCTACGATTATTGGAAGGCAATAAAGGGCGATACAAAGGGGGACTACAGACCTACACGGCCCGTACTTCTAATTTACATTTGCCCATAGAAACGGGACGATGGGCTAATATACCACGCAATGAAAGAATTTGTCCCCTTTGTTTCAACGGTATTGGTGACGAATTTCATTACTTATTTAATTGTACTCACATATCAGTTCATCAAATTAGGCAAATACATATACCAAAATATTATTTTACGAACCCTAATCTAACAAAAATGAAAGGTCTAATCTCACTGTGTAACGTACGTATTCTTTCGCAACTTAGCAGGTTTATTGAGAAATTAGAGAAATTGATTTATAATAATTAGATCAATTAAGTCCATTATATTCTGTATTATACTTGTGTCGTGTTGATTGTATTATACTAATGCTAAGTTGATTGTGTTCCGTCATGTCAAAATGTAATACACTGATTTGACCTCTTGTTACACACGTAAGTGTGTCAGAGCGTAATAAAGAAATCTGAATCTGACAAAATAGGTGATCAATATCAACAGGTAGGCAGCATAACAATGATTGGAAACTTACTATATGTCAACACATCATAGCAATACAAGACTATTTGATCAATAAACACTACATAGTGTTATAATTGTGACAAACAATATGTCATTCATTTTGTTTATCGCATGTTTTAAAAAACCTTTCGCATATCCCGGTCACTTCATTCTCAAGTTTAGTGTAAATGTATCAGGGTGTATTTACGGAGTGAATTACCTTGCTAGTCTATCTGGTACATTCTACAGTTCTGCTAAAAAAGTGATGAGTCAAATGGATTTAATAAAAGAACTTGACCAAACTATGATTTCTTTCAATCAAATATCAATTGCAAATGTTCTAAACCTCTTTATCCTTTTATTCAAGACAATATGTTGTTCCGACCGTAACCTGATTTCACTATTCTTAATTTTACTCACTAAAGTAACATACATGTGAAAAGATCATAAAAAGAAATCATAAAAGGAAAATGCTGGGTAAAGTGTAAAGAAAACAACGACTACCTGACAGAAAATACTGGCATCAATATTTACGTACACAGTCACGTAAATAAGTTATTCATTTATCAATCTAATTATGCATACACATCATATTTACTTGATAATCTCATCACATATTTATAACATATGGCTTAACGCTGTTTGTGATGATATATGAAATGTAACACCACTTCACACTTATTTAGATGGCAATTTAGTACCATAACAGGCACGTGTGAAGCCTGTCCTTCCTCGACAATCAATAATCCTCAGATCGTTCTACATATCCTCGTTAGGTCGTGTTGTAATGGGTCCATGATAATACTGTTGATGGTGTAAAACTTAGTTATGGTATTTGTTTGTTATCAACATAAATAAGCTTGTTTTAATTCAATAGAAAAATATCAATATTTTGTTTGTAAAATAATGACAAACGTTGATTTTTTTTTCGTTCTTACAATACGTTATATTTCGGCGTTCAAATCACGATATCCATAATTGTTTACATTTTTTATTAGTAATATTTACCTAGGCTAGTACTGCAAGCAATACAATGATATCATACACATGTACAAATTATAAAACTACTATGGTTGTAATAGGCACAATTCACTTTCACGAATAGCGCATTTAAAGTTAATCCCCCAAAGTATACCTCGACGAATATATATTAGTACATGTGTTTATATATGAATTTATTGAAAGGAGATCATATTACAAATCCGCAGATGGGTTTTTGAGGCAGAGGTCTTCATTCAGTCTTATCATTATTATTATTGTTATCTCGATATGTGGAAGCTACGGAAGAAACTTTGTATGATAGCGAACTAATACTCTGTTACACAATCATTATACTTGTGTCGATTTTAGTTATTCCACTCATCAAATCCAGTCTTCACTAAACGAGAAAAAAAGATGTTATATGCAGACATTCGCCCTAATTCTGGAAATTTATAAAGAAGAGTGTGGGGGTCTTATTTGCGAGAGGTGTCTTATTCGCTGTCAAAGTGCGCAGGTTAGACGGTCAAGTGTTTCTATATGAAAGTTTGTCTATTTTGCAGGTTCCCAGCATCATTGTTAATCAACTTGGTTTTTTTTGTCAGTTATATGTTGAATTCAATATCTATTACCGAGGATGGTACTATTTGATGTATAACTTCCCACTGATTTGTGTTTTTTGTAATTTACTTATCACACTATGTTTCTTATTTCCCCATATACTACTTCCGTATCGAAGCATAACTATTTAATTAAAGTACGGTGGTACACAGAGTAGGTAAATTCTCTACATGCTATAGATTTTCAACAGTATTCCTTAGTGCCATCCTCGGTATTCCAGGGGTTACTATTATTTTTGTTAATATAACGATAATGATAGTAACCCCTGAAACACCGAAGATGCTAGGGCTCGACCTGCCAATTTAGTTATTTCTAATGGGTTAGATTCTCGTTTATTCACAAAACAATTTTTCCATATGATATGAAAACCTGTAATTAATGAAGATAGTGATTAACAGAGGTTGACAATGAACCTCTGGTTTTTCATGATTTGCAGTTTTCATTTTTGACACCGTACTATATAGAGTATAACCCTTACTCTTTGTAATTGACATGCAAGTCGCTTGTATTATAGTTTAATTCTAATACATCTTGTAGTTTTAATAGTCTAGTTCGTGAAGTAACGATAAAGTGTTTATATGTATACATTGCAAATACTATATCGTTCTTTCACGAACTAGACTACTCGTAATTAGCACTGGTATGCGACGCTTCCTATTTCTATATTCATCATATTATCTCGGCAGCCCACAGTGTCCTGGTGAAACAACGCTATCTGTGGTATTATATCAAATGTCACACACTTTCGCAAAATTGAATGTCAATTGCTAACATAACAAGCATGTGCTATGTCTGTACTAACTCCACAATCAATAATCTCAGGATATTTTCTATGAATTCCTGTAGGATCATGTGAATTAATAGAACAAATTAATGCCAAATAAGCCATAGTATTTGTTCGTCAAACTGACCGATATAAGCGTTCTTGTGAAATAGAGTGCAAGAGGCAAATGATATGACCTATTTTTAACCCTTAACTCGGTGTAGGCGACTATAAGCAAAGGGGTGTATCTCTGAACGCCAACATTTTGGATTTAACTGTAGGGTAGTTTGTTGTGACAGTGGTTATAGTCTTTTTCCTAAAAGGAGTCCCAATGCCAACAGGTAAATTTACCTGTAAAAGTTACCTGTGTTGATACTTATCTAAATGTATATTGATTAATTTTTATTTCAATAAGTGTTCAGATTTAATATCAGATACATATATACATAATATATGTTTCTGTTAATATCTATGAAAATATAACAATAGAATCTATGAATGAAATTATATTAAATTCACAGTGATTTTATTTCAAGAATTTTAAAGATTTCCTTGATATTATATCTAAAATCTCTGGTATAAATTTCATTAGACTTTCAATAGAATGATACTAAAATCAAGCACAATTCTTTGAAACCTATTTCACGTGGAAGTAAACTTTCCCATTCAGTCATATCAACGAAAAAAACCCAAAAAGAAATTGTCTTATTTCAACTTAGTGTAACACCAATTCGACTAAAAGTTTGAAATGATATAAGCCTTTTGCCTGTTGAAACGTGATATTTTTCCACAAGGTCTTCCATACATGTCTGTTAAATGACCTTATATACATATATAGTACATGTAACATCTGCATTAATTACCTAAAGAGTAAGTGAATTTATGTCAAATATGATTTCCAAACTTTAAAAATGTATTACTTGCACTTGACTGACCTTTTTAAGTTAACAGAACATATACTATATTTTGAAAGCTGCATTAGGATGCATCATTTATCACAATTACAGCGCAGTAAAATGATATGTTTTTGTGCATGTTAGAAATAACATATACATTTCTCGCCTATGGTTGATTTTCGGTCAAACATTGTTATTAGATACAAATCGGTATATGTACTATAATTTTTAAACAGAAAAGAGACGAAAACTGTTAATTTGGTATTCTGAGCACTAAAAGTTTGCAACATTTTGAGAACTACAAAACCTACAACATATGGACTTGAAATAATTTTGCCAGTATTGCAACATTATATTAAAATCTATAATGTGTATTAAAATGAATATACATGGTTAAGACCCAAAGTAACAGTCTTCAATCTCATTTCATATAGTATTTTTTCATTGTTAAGTGACGTCTAAAAATATTTTGCATCTAAAATACATATAGAGCATTTAAAACCAATGATATATTATTACCAATGTTTATAAAACATCATATATGTGTGTTTGTGTCGGCTTCAATAGATTACCAACTTAAACTATAATCAACAGGTCAAAATTTCCGACAAAATTAATTTAAACTTTTATGATATTGTTTTTCTCCACTCATTTTCTAACTAAATTAAATACTTAACGGTGTACGTCTATGCGAAAACAGAAATCAACTATGCACAGTCACAAGAAAAGAAAGTTGGCTAAGAATAATGTAGCCCTGGAGAACTCTTATGTCAATACAGAATACAGTTTCATTAGAATATACATTGATTGAGAAACCTGTTTTTCTGATAAAATTGAGATATAATTTGTAAAAAATGCATTGTTCTTAATATAAATCTGCATGTAGCTCCTTATTAATTCTTAGCATTTATAATGTTTATGATTTTATGTAAATTAAAGCACCGATTATCTTTAATTAATAATTTACATTGTATTGTAAGATATATATTGAAGGAATTATTTTCCAAAACCCACCAATATTACCTATGATACTGATTGAAATACAGGTAAATCTCAGGTGACTATACAGGTGAAAATATAAAGACAGCTTATATGAAACAGTATATAATTGCCTTCCTATTGTTTCCTAAAACAACACCTACCTATTGTTGATACATATATGTTGGCGTTCAGAGAACACCCAAAGCAAAGTACGAGCGCCGGATATGCTTTAACTGCAGCCTGCATGGGTTGGGTGGCAGTATTACATAAACCGGAAGAGGGTACATGTTATAGGTGAAGAACCGGTGTTGAGCACACAATATTCGTCCGCATTTGCAACTTGGTGTAACTGTGAAGTACAAGAGCCGGAAGAAGATCTAGTAATTACCAAAATCTATATTTACAATTATAAATATGTATTATAGAATAAGCAATTTTGGGGTATAGGGAATTAATAATTCAACTTTTGAATAATTAATGATTGACTGTCATAACTCAGATTATTATCACTTTTTGTGTCGCCAGCAACGCAAGTGCGACTCATAGGTATCACTATGTCGGCGTCGTCGGCGTCGGCGTAGCGTCCGGAAAACGGTTTCCGTGCGATAACTTAGTATTTGTTGTCCGATTTCAACCAAACTTGGTGTATTGCTTTATATCAATGAGATCTCGGATGAGTTTGATATTTGCAAGGGTTACGGGACTTAAAAATCGTCAAAACAGATAAATCATGGTTTTCGCTCGAAAACATTAGTATTTATAGTTCGATTTCAACCAAATTTTATTTATTGCTTTATATCAATGAGATCACAACTTGGTTTGGTACTGGTCAAAATTCGTTGATATTTCCGAGAGTTACGGGACCTTAAAATCGTTAAAACAGACATTTTCTTGGTTTCCGTGCGACAACTTTAATATTCATTATCCGATTTTAGCCGAATGTTTTATATTGCTTGATATCAATGAGATCTAGGATGCGTTTGATACTGGTCAAAATCGATCAATATTTGCAAGAGTACGGGACATTAAAATTATCAAAACAAACAATTTCTTGGTTACTGCTCAATAACTTTTGAATTTATTATGCGATTTCGTCCAAATTATGTTTATTACTTTATATCAATGTAACTTAGCCGAGCAATTGCCACACAGGTAACCCAAATAATAACAAATTCAGGAAATACATATTTACAATATACCTATTACCTAAATACAACTAAAATTAACCTAACAGCCCTACAGTCTTTGTAGCATCACAAATATCACATCCGGGTTCAATGTCTTCAATCCTGATACTGATGATGTAATATCGGTCTCCTTGAGACCAGGAACTGTCTGATTAACTCCGTCGAAGCTGTTGTCCTCGACGCCGCCGGCTTCAGTTCCAAGGCCCAATATAAGTATAACAACCACTCTCAGGTTGTACTAGCCGTAAAGGCTACAACAGAGCACACACTCCATCGTGTCCTCCTCTTTACCTCCCACAATCAGGTAATCGTGGAACGCCGCTTACATAGCGAATAAGTACAGCATCTATGATATATGTGTATATCCGACCAATCCGGTCTTTCCCGGCTTCCGTATTTTTCTGTACTGGACAGCGAGTCCTTGCACGTGAAGCTACAACATACGATAATAATCCCTAAACTTACTATTTACACAATTAGTACAATTGATATCATAAATAAACACGTATATAGGCATTAACTAACCATATAATTACCCTAGTATGCCTATACTGCTAACGTAAACAGTACTCGCGCACGTGCTAAAGCGTACTCGGTTAACACAATAACAACTATTTCATACCCGTTTAAAATGACCTTTCAACAAATACATTCAAAATCATCAACTATATACACACTCAGAAAGATAAGAAAGATAGATTAAACTTACCGTGACTGTATTTTCACGCATTCTGCGAACATACAGGCATCAGCATTTCCATGCCCTTACTTGCTACGTTCTCCATTATAACGCCGGGTGGATTACTCACTACGGCAGCCCAAACGACCCAGCCGTATAGTCGCGTATAGCGTAAACGCACATACTTACCCGTCGTACCATCGTACTGTACACATACTAAACTATTCTACCTACCTTTCCAATAATGAAATAGAGTCGGATTGTGACAATCAATAAGATCTCATATATGTTGTATACTGGTCAAACTCCGTCAATATTTGCAAGAGTTTCGGGGCTTGATAACTTCACTTAGTTATTAACAATATTTTGAACTGTAAATAACTATTTTTTGTAATGTTCAAACTGCTTTGCAGGCGACACATCCACTTTCGCGGAATTCTAGTATTTGGAATGTTCTGATTGGATTAAACATGATCACATGACATTGAATACGTTAGATATTTCGCCGGAATAGGAAGGTGAGGAAAATTACCCACTGGGAAATAACACATCGGAAGTTCAGCACGTGACCGGAAGTGATGGTCGTCTGCAACGTCAATCAACAATATGACAACACTGTTGCTCAATTGTTTTTACAACAAAGATGCTAAAAACAACTTAACAAACTCAAAAATGTGCCGTAAAGTCATCATTGTGTCACGATATGATATTGAAATCTCATTGATCTCGGCTGTTGGGAAATGTCTTAAGGAGTTCGTTATAAGATTACTGAATCGACTGTAATGACTTTTATGTTTTCTAATTTGTAGCTGTAGTTGTCATGGCAACCATCCAGAATATGCTTTGATTATGAAAATGTAATAATGTGAACGATTTTGCCCAAGTTTTTGTCTAAGAAATCAAAGATTGCATCCATTATAGATTAAAGATGCTCCACCGCAGACAAATGGTATTTTTTCACTACCAAAAACAGGAGCAGACGAATTAGTATTTACTTTATACCATTACCACCATTGAAAAGTTTGAGCTTCTTATTTTATTTCCACCATTGAAAAGTTTGAGCTTCTTATTTTATTTCAAGTTAAAAATATGGAAAAATAATTAATTGCATCCCGAAAAAATTCCGTTGCACTATATCCTATATGGAATAAAGTACAGATTGCGCATGCACCAAAGGCAAAGTCAATTTTTTATATTACTTTTTGTGTTAATTAAACATGTATATACACGATTAAACACCAATTATTTTTCAAATGGTGATTATCATTTATGTTCTGTCGGCGATGGAGCATCTGTAATGTTAATTTTCAGTATAATAAAAATATTATGACCACGTGTCTCGGGGTATATCTATAATTGTCTCCCTGGCATCGCTTTGGCATCGCTCTCCAGAAAATAACTCGTTCAAGAATGATAATATTATAACTGTATATTATTATATTATTATCACTTTCATTCAGAATGTTCTGATTAAACTTGATCACATTGCATTGAATAATTCAGATATTTCACCGAAATTATAGGTGCACAAAAATAACCAATGTGGGAAAACATATAACCCCAAGGAAACTAACCCGCAGGTTAGTGGAAGTGAACGTCGTCTGCAACTTCAACCAAAAATGGTAACGCAAAAAATAACTCTTTCCAGGGAGACAATTCTAGATGTATCTCTCCACATAGGGCCTCGATTGTATAAGGGAAGAAAAGAGTAAGCCGAGTGCCCCAGAATTGAAAATATGATATAGGTAGACAGTTGTGACATTGTTGCCCTCAAGAAAACATATAAACAAAATCAGACATTAAAATTGAAGCCTAAATATGTAGCCAGTTGGTGGTGAATTTATAGAAATCATGAACTCTTTGAAGCAGGACAAATGTATGTCACGTACAGTACGGATGAATAGAATACACAGAATGGAAAGCATGACAGTGCATATTAGATGTGTAAAACCGCGTCTCCTCTTTAGCTAGTATTCCATACTTAGAAATAAATAGATATCGTGCATAATACGATTCACCCAAAATATCGATATTCTATACAGGAATTTGTCCTTTCACCCTAAATAATTATGACAGTGTATTGGACGAAACAAAATCATGATATTCAAACTATATTATACAATATATTGGAGATGAGATAGAAGTATACGAGATAGTAGGATATTTGATATGTAATACTTTATTCTCCACTTAAAACTAATATACTCACGGTATGCAGGTGCCCCGTATAGGGAGCTGTTTATATGTGCAATGTCTTTCTGATATTGTAATTATCTAAAGTAATACCGGTATAACGTATCCACAACACTAGCTAAGTACATGTGTTGTACAAGGCTCAACACCAACAAATATCTCCTTTGATTGTATCATCGGAGACAGATAAGTTAATGTAACACACTGAAATCCATGGCGATAGATAATATCGTACACATCCTCGTACTATTACAAATAAATGGAATGAATTAAATAATGACTACGTGGAAACGTAGACAGGAAATAAAGGAAGCTGAAGATTCTGTACCAGTATGTGTATCAGTATGTATATACGTCTGGTGTAAGTGACCACGGAATGGTTAAAATGACACACAAGGTCAGAAAACAAAGGAAAAATCTTCCTTAATTTTTTCCATATATTTTGTATTTACATATTACAGAGTCCGCTCTTCCAGGTTGTTAATGACTGTGACGCCATGTGTCAGTTGTGAGTGTACCGTCACAGCCAAATTCCAATTAGAAACTTCTCATAATTGTATAATTACACTGTAATTATAGGTGAAATGCAATAATAATGAATGTCTCGTTTAGAATGTCTTCATAATGAAACCATTCAACCAATAAGATTAATCATGATAGTAAAAAATCTAGGAAAATCACAAAAGTTTGAAATAAGATTTCTCGTCCAACCTATCGTGTCGAAGTCTTACGTGAACTATCACACCTCAGCACACGTGCGTGTTGTGATAATATGTGATTATTTAGACGTTCATCCGACGGAAACACAGCTCCACACTGGTCACACTTGACCACCTGACCACCATGACGTAACCGTACGTGAGCCAGCAGTCGACATGGTTCAGTGAAGCGAGAAGGACAATGTTGACAATAAATAAAATCCTGGTTGTGTATCTTCTGATGTCGCTGCATTCTGTATTTGACCTGAGTTATGTAGTCACACCTGTCACATTCGAATAGCTGCTGTGTTGGGTTATGTACAGAGGAACCTCCTAGTAACCTTCGGCTCTTCGGCTTCCCTCTTTTGTTAACCGAGCCTCTAAATCGTCTGCCTGAAAAGTACACGCAATGCCAATGACATTACACATTTCCGGTATTGTTACCAATTCCAATCAACAGAATTTAATCGTACACTGTATATTGTAAACATTCGATTGATTTGATAACAACATGCCTCATAACTTATATGCAACTCAACCACAGACTAAGTATTTAGCATCAGTAATTATACAAATATTCTGGCAGACTTAATTGTTTCTCAGATACGAACGCTATGTAGCTTGTATATATTGTGGTGGATAGAACTATAATATATCATATATTATAATGATTTAAGAATCACAACACTCACAAAAGCTTGGATTTATATATGCCACGTCGTTACATAATTGATATTTTGCACTAATTGCAATTCTGATTAACGTTAAACTTTTTTAATGGTATGAACTGGCCAATAGGTGAATGCACAT
The DNA here is from genome assembly GCF_041381155.1 of Argopecten irradians. NCBI lineage: Eukaryota > Metazoa > Mollusca > Bivalvia > Pectinida > Pectinidae > Argopecten > Argopecten irradians. Next base: position 26,104,751 of record NC_091140.1, read on the forward strand.
CACATTCATCCAACTCTGAGTTATATGTATAGCCATTAGTAAGTATTGTCATTCTACCGTTCGTCCAGGACACATCATCCTCGCTCCCACGTACAAATCGCACTGGCTTTTATTCACCTCTGCGAAAATAGGATTCATTTGATGCGGAATCATAACTATTTTTTGTTTATCTTATTACAAACAGTATTTTTGTTTTGATAAAGTATCGACATTATATACATTTTATAGTTTTGCTCGCTAACCTACATGCATGCATTTTTACATTGCCGTGAGAAAACCGCAGCAAATGTGTGGCCTTTGACAATGCGATTTTACCAGGGACCAAGGTTGTGGATACATATGAAGTTATCGGTCCACGTCGCAGGTTGGTGGTATTCTTCAAGTATCCGAAACTCTTCATCCTTGAATGGTTACATTACTGTCAATAAGACTTTTTAAGTGTTTTGGTGACATATACCTTAAAACTTCAGTACCTCCAAAACTTTGATTTGGTTTTATCTAGAATGATATCCTGAATAGATTGTATTACAAAGGAAGCGGAATCTACAAGTATCTTTAATGAGTCTCTTGTGGACCTGTGGACCATTAATAATTCTAGAGCCCTTCTGATCAACTGCTATTCATCCCTTATTGTACTGCTTTATATTCAGTAACTAAGACATACACATAAATATTCAATATAACACTATAAAACATTTTATTTTTTATTTGTTTTATTGAATCATAGACAGTTTATGTCCGTACATGGATGGTGATTAAGCCAATTTTATATACGACATAGACGAGTCTTATAAATATATCATAGTCGCATGGGGAAATCAAATACATTTTCCATTCATTTTTAATGTTCTTAATCTGTTCTGTCTTCTTTTTTAACAATTAATGAACTGGGATAATTTTGTAGACTTCCACTTATAGATGTACATTAAAACTGCATCTGGTACTTTGGCCTGCAACAACCAACTTCATATTAGAATTATTATCATAATTATGCTCATAGAAAACGAATGCAGTATATCTTTTTAGTGTATTAGTTCTCAAAGTATTACTAAAAATCGACAACAACAGTTAATTAGGATAACAAATACGGCATATAATAATAAAAGAAATTTGTAAAACGAACGATATACATTATCATATGATTAGACAAAGGTTTTGCAAAACCTTTAAAAAACTAAAATCAATATCTCGGGACCTTGGAAACACATGAATAGTTATAATTAAAACATTTCGAAAAATGAAAAACATTCCTTGACATCTATGAATTAATTTACTATCATTTACTGTTCGTTATAAAATAAATGCATTTTAGTGGATTAGTAGAATAGTATCGTATAGTTATCTTTAAATGGTTCAGACCCGTGTTAATGCCAACACCAACTACATATTTTCAGTAGTTCGATAGTTTCCAGAAACAAAAAAACCCTGATGACCTAAAGTACAATATAAAATCGTTATCTCCACATTCCAAGACCCGTCGAAAGTATTTCGACTTATCCGAAATGCGACTCAAGGGAAATTAATGACATGGAATCCGGAGATCCTCAACAAACCTATTAGCAAATTCAAAAGTCACGCGAAAATTAATATTTGGAATCGTGTTTGTCCCTCTGTAGAGCTTCTAAACATGTATTGAGCTATCCAATCGTATACCATATATTAAACATCACGTACTGTGAACTAATCATATTGGCTTTGGTTTTATTTTCGTGTCCTATTTTTTTAACATAAAATTAATGAACTTTCATCCAAATGATATATGATATTTTGATCCCCGCGAAATACTACCTTTTGTTAAATGTATGCAGGTATTCGTTGTGTTCGTAATCTAAACTCTCCGAAAGTTAAAATTTGTATAATATGTAATAAGCCTGCCAAAAAAACCCCAAAAAACTGAAAATACACAGCTTTACAACCATAACAAAAGGACACATACTCTATGAACACCTTGCCATCATACAAGTCGGGCGACGTTCCTAATCTCTTCAAGACATGATGAAAACGACAGACTACCACTCACACGTCCTTTAATAATGTATTGGTTCTCTTGAAACTATCTTCACTTCATTCTGGAATGAAACTAGAATTGTGGAAATGTTTGTGGAATATTCAATGACAAAACACGCGAGTGTTGTGTAGCCATGTGGTCGTTCATAGCTTCATCCGACGGGAACACGGCCCCACACAAGTCACACTTAACCACTCGTCCACCGTGACGTAACCGCACGTGCGCCAGAAGTCGACACATTTCAGTGAACCGTGAAGGGCACGCGCTACAGTAGATGAAATCCTCATTGTGGATCCGTTGATGGCGTCTCATTCTGTACTTTAGCTGAGTTTTGTAGTCGCACCTGTCACATTCGTACTTAGGCTTCTCTGTGGCAGGGGAATGTGATATTCTTTGGTTCTTTACATTGCCTGGTCGCTTTAGGGTCTGCTTTCCTAGCCGCCTACCTGTAAACCAAATAAGTACTGCAATACATGGACATGTAAATCTATCTGTCACTTCATTAAGACTAAAATGTCGATATTATTATAACATTCAGGATGAACTATAGGTGACAACAATCAATAAAGCATGGATCCATTCTTAACAGCAAAAACATGACGTATTTTCAGAACGTAATTAAAGTGCAACCTTATTTTCTTTCCTGATTCGCATACTAAAAACGTTATAAGTTCTTATCATTCATATATTAAATCATAATTGTAACTAAAATGATATTTTACAACCAAGTAGTTATCAGAAACACCCGGAAAGAGTTGGTAAAATTGATCGAAAGTCTGGACCTAAATGAACAGATTTGTAATCCGTAGCGACTTGAACCTGGGTTCTTTCTCTAGGAATTTAGTTATCTTTCATTTCGTGTACAGAGTATGGAATGAAAAAAGGGCAAAATCATATAGAAATATATATTTATGCGTATCAATAGAACTCTTCCCTTTGTAACATCCTCTTGTTGACTATTATTATATTATTTTCTGGTCTCCTAGACAGAAAACCGGAGTATTTGATGTTGATAGTATTGTAATATCATCATGACAGATATTATATCAATACATTTAGAACCATTTTATCCAATAACTATGAAACTTAATTTACAGTGAAAACATAGTTTAATAGCCAGTAAACTTTTTTTAAAAAGCAAACTAAAAATGTAATTTCACATACATCTTTTCACGTTTTTACGTGCTTTTGATTATTTTATGTTAATTTGCTCTGAAATTTGTATCCTATGTGTGGAAATAAATAAACGGGAAATAAATCAAGTGTGGTAAATAGGCAGATTGAAACACATGTACTACTTTCAGTAGGCCTAGTCCAGACATAGGACAGAGACGTAAAGATGTAATAACTATAATGTTCCTTCTTTCTTGATAAATATACATTTCATCTCGTAAGGTTGGAACTTTTTATATTTGCGATCGTGCTTCGCACTCTTAAAAAATATCAAACTTTCCATCGATGAAATATAACTGTTATTCATCCAGAAAGAAATAATATCCTCTATACATGTTTTGATCGTTTTAAGAAAAGAATATCGCTGTTACCTTCCAAATCTTTTGAACATCACAATAAAGTATTCTAGGTTGCATTAGAAAACTTCGAATACACTCGTACTAATTTGGGTGCAAAATTGATTTTTAACAGATTAGCGCAGTGAAGAATTTGCACATTCGTAATACAAATGTAATTATTGTACTAACGTTATGTAATATCTTAACGCAAAACGTCTAGCGCGATAGCTCTACAATATTGTTAGTGCTATTAACAGTATTTTGTGTTCTGGCATCATTTTTCTAAAGGTTATAAAGAGATACTATTGTACAAAGATCAGAACATCAGATTATTAAGTGAAGTAGACCATACAGCTATATCGTCCTTTATTGACTCATCTTTGGCGATGAAAGCTAATTCATAATAGTATTTTTTGTAAAAAAGTTCGAAATTACATGTCAGTGGAATATATGTCAATCACGAAACAGAAGATCCTGCCTACAGATATATATCATATGGACTTCATTAAACGTCAATAAAGACAAATCGTACATCGAGTATAATGGATTGATTTATTTCAATTTCTTATTTTAAAGTCAGTGTAAGATATGATTTCAGATGTCAGGTCAAAAGCTATTTCATAATTAGACGTCAAAATATAAATGAGCTAAGGAAAATACAAGAAAATTCAATATGATTTTCTAGATGTATTGGAATACAAAATTGAAGGAGAACGAAGCAGGATGAAACTTGTCTGGTAAGTAACTGAAAATGCAAATTCACAAACAATTCTTGGTATAATAGTCTTCCTGTCGACGCAAGTTTATTCAGTTTATATATTCGTTTAGTAAGCTCATCACATTAGTACGTGACTAGCATGACATCATATTTGTTCATTTGAACTCAGTGTATAATCTATAAATAACTAAATTGTAACTTGATCTGCCAAGATGTCCTAGTTATTAAACCCAACTTCCGATAGAAAGGCATTTCAAAGGAGCTAAAGCGCACTTTTTGTATATGCAATCCGGATATATATGAAGGGTTGTTCAAGGATATTTAATCCATCGTTAACATAAGACCCTTGATGTGTTTTTAATGATTGAGTTTTTTTTTAAATTATTATTTAGAATAATAACCAATAATTATCACAACATACATAAAGTTGGACGTAGTTATTCATTAGCATCCGATTTCAAGAATCAGTTGTAAAAGACTAAAACTAAATGTAGAATTCATTGAAGAAATAAAAGTGGAAAAGAGATTCCAGCTGTGCTTTCCAAGAGCAAAGAGTATTTTCCTTCAACAATGAAAGTAATTGTTATGATTCTGGACATGATGCGTGTGACGTGTTGAAGAAAATAAAGTAAAAATTCGACATGAAAAGTATTTGTTATGAACTGAAAAATGGCTTTGCCTGATATTTCAGAACGTCATAATGAACATGCATGCTCCTTTTTGCAACTTTCTGAATTCTTTAGCACCGTAAGAAATTTGAACACCACAACGTCATAATATCATAATTTATGAAAGACATCAATATGGTGCTGCAGATTCCCAAGTTTCACAAATGTTCGGTCTTTGCAGATAGTACAAGCGAAACTCCTCTTAGGGTGTTCCTGGGCACGGTGATTCGATAATGAGTGTTTGGATGTAAACGATTTACCACACATTGGACAAACAACAAGTTTTCCTTCATGTCGAGATTGACGATGGGCTCTTAGCTCGCATGGCTCCGTAAACTTGGCTGAGCATAAGTCACACTTTATGTAATCCCCGCTGTGGATTTTCTGGTGCCGAGTCATCCTGTATTTTACGTTGGTTGCGTAAGTACAGATATTACACCGGAAAGCTTTTGACATTCCAACCGATGGCATTTTGGATAACATGCGTCCACTCGTTTTCCCCGGTCCATCCATGACTTTTCGGCAAATGTCGTGAAATCGGTCTGGAATATAAAAGTTTCAATAAACTTCCATATCCATCGTTACAATGAAGACAACAAATGGTAACTTTGAGGGGTAAGGTTAGCATTGTCCATCAATCATTCAATATGAACAGAACAAACATTGAAATAAAACTATAGATAAAAACACAATAAATTTAATTCTTTTCTTAAAATGGTTTTATACTTATCTAGTAACTACACTAATCAAGGTAAAACGATCATATTTTTCATTCATCTTTATTTCTAGGTATACAATTGCAAACTAAAGTCTATGTTAAGATAACAACGAAAAGATACCTTTTAGTAACATGCATACACACTTTATCAAAATACACCAAGTCAATGTTCGAATCCACTTTGTTTTCTCGTGATCGTGTTGTTGTTCATTTGTATAATCACCTCACAACATTTAGGATACAAAGCTATCAATATTCTTATTAAATTCAATTTAACGTTCCGTTCTTTGAAGCTGAAGGCGAAAAGTGTGTTTAAACTAAAACGTTTAATAAACTCAGAAATGAACTGTTATGAACTGATTTTGATACAACAATGGGCTAGTCCATAGACGATACCAATGGTAGGTCTGGATATAAACCATATACAAAGTCTCTATTGTTTAGTTATTTACAATGGAAACATAAGACCGGTCTATCACCTACCCTTGGAAAACTCAAAAGTGTGCAATACTGTTGGCCTGGAGATAATATTTATTATTCTTACTTCTAAGGGTCGGCGAAAATTAACTTCGAAATATCGTTTTTTAGTCCAGTTCCTTTGGCGAGATTGATCCCAGATAGTGTATTTAACTTATTCTTGTTATCTTCATGAATCATGCATCAATAGTAAATGTGATTCATGAAACTTTAATAATAAACAATGTTGTTGTTTATGAAAAGACACTGAACGTTCCTTTTAATCGCTGATTAAGAAATGTCTTTCTTCGTTTTCTCGAATCATCTATACAATCATCTTCTAATTGAAGGCCTCGACCTTTCGAAAACCACATTCATCAATCACAAAACACACTTTTATCCTATTTGAAATCATTGATGCTTGGCCGATTACAATGCCCTTTGTTTGTAGTGAAACAATTCTTTATCTTTTTGGCAGAATTCACTCGCATCAATCCGAACTCCATTTCCGGACGATTGGAAGTTGCCTTGATTTGCCATTTGATGTTATGAATCTATGCAAGGCTGAGTTCCATAATTCTACATGAAGACCTTATCCACATTATGGAAGGATTTTAAGTGGATCATGAGCTTGCCCATGGTGACGAAGGTTTTATCGCAGTGATTGCAGAAGTAAGCCTTGTTGTGGTGGACTGTGGAGCGATGATGTGACAGGGCGTACTTGGAGGCAAATGAGCGGTCACACATCTCGCACTTGACCAACACCCCTTCGTGCCGGGACTGTCGATGAGCTCTTAACTCGCACATCTCCGTGAACTTATTGTTACACAGGTCACATTTAAAATAGTCTCCCTTGTGTATACGCTGGTGGCGCTTTATCCTGTACTTGTGCTCAGTTGTGTAGTTACATTGGTCGCATTTGAACCTTGCTCCTGTTTTCAATGACGTCACATTTGTCCTTCTCAATACCGACATAAGATGAGGATCGTTAAAACGTTCTGAAACACCAGACAAGGCAGTTCTTCAGTACATAATAAATAACCTATTTTTTCCTTTTTCATTTTCTTCATCGCGTCACAATGATTTTTTTTCCCCAAAAAAGATACATAGTCCTGATATTTTTTTTTCTAAAATGATCATGAATCCATCGGCAAGTTTATATATCTAGAATATTCCTGATTATATGACACAACTTTTCCCATATTATAAATTGAAGACAAAATATAATATTATATAGTAATAGTCGAATTCATGAGAACATAAAACTTGGTAGACAGTCTTTAGACAAAGAACTTGTTTATTGAAACATTGTTCTACATTACAGATGAATATAAAACATTTATAACTGTATACAGTGGATACCACATACCAGTCTCGAACTGCTGATGTAAAAGACATTCTGTGTATATCTTACAGAAAATATGAACAGAATTAAAAATATCGCGTAATTCACGCTTACATATCAATTATATACATGTAAACGTCAATATTTATTTACTCATGAAAAAAGTTTCGTTTAAAATCTATACAGCATACAATTAGCAATGAATAATTAAAGCTGACAACGCAAGTTAAAAAATGCAGTTGAAATGAAAAAAAAATATATATTAACGATTTTTTTTTCAAAAATTGTTTCTGAGACATCCCCTAGTTATGACAGTGTGGTATCTAATTATAAGGAAGCGGCAGCCATTTTTCTTTTGCTCTGCTTAGAAACCTTCACTGGCCAGCCCCCTATATAAAGCACGGGACACTTGACACACGTGTATCATTCTAAACATGTCTTGTCTCAGATACACATGCCCCGATATTGCAAATAACAATGTCAAATTGAAAATAAACACTGCACTCACCTGACAATATTTCATTGAAGTAATAGATGTGTTGTCAGCTATATCCCAACATATGTCCACTACGAATCAATAAAACATTTCAATATACACTAAGTTTTACACGTACATGTACAACGACACACGTGTGTCCTTGATAGTTGTCGCTCGTTCGGGTCAGGTACGTAGTCACGTGTATATGGTCAGTTGAGTGCATCGGGTACGATAACATACGTGGAGATATGTGGACGGATTATTGTTTGGATTTCTATTCATTTGCGTTGGAATTTTATTTTGAGAAACATCTAAATGACAACTTAGAGGAGTTGACATGATTTCTTGCTAAAAAAAGTCCCATATAGTTTTACAGGTGAGGGTTTTGTTTACCTATTTGTAGGTGATATAACCTGTGGACTGCTAGGTGTATAGGTACATGAATGAGCGCACGTGTGTCGATTCACGCGCTTTATATAGGGGTCGGTGAGTCGTCGGAATGTAAAACAAAAATGGCTGTCCTCAACCGGGGAATGTCTCATAAACGATTCTTGAAAAAACGAGTATACTTATTTAAAAAAAATCATTTTAATAATTTTAACTTGCATTGTCAGCTTTAATTATAGTGATATAGGAAATATTATCCTGGTCCCCTGAATTGGAATCAACGGGGGAATATACAATATTTTCTTACAGAAAAGTTTGTTTCTGCGCATGCGACACAACAGACAAAGCAACAGATACAATTAAGAGATGACATGGATAAAACCTGTCGCAAACATATGTAACTGCCTTACATCACTCTTATTGTAAACATATATAACCGCCTTCACTCTTAGTGTATTGGTAAATAATGCAAATAGAATGATAAGAACTAATCAGGTAAAAGGTTAACTTCAAGATTATATGTAAAACAGTATCCGTAGTAAGTCCCTATACACCAGCTTAAATTGATTATCAGCTTAAATTGATTATGATGATGATGATGATGATGATGATGATAATGAAGATGACGACGACGACTATACAAAATTACGGGAATATTTGCATATGGCAAAAATAAATGGATTTACAATATTGAACACATTTACGACACTCCTCTATGTATGCATCATAGGGTTATTACCTGAATCACTTTTGAACCCTCTTAATTAAGTAATACAAAGAAATTTTTGCCGAGATTTAATAACAGTGATCGAATTTTGATATAAATAGTTACCATTTCGATACCTGATCATTGATCAATGATATTGTACTTTTTACAAATATCATCAATTACTGTATTTTTATCAAACATTTTAATTTATCGCGTTTGTTTAAAAGTTAACAACTAGTATAAGAAAACAATACAAAAATAATATTAAATACAAAAGTATTTAAAGAAGTTATTCCAAACAAATCCTCAGCATATGATTATGGCTTGACTAAATATCATCGCCCAAGGAAAGAACTGATAGAAAACGCTTATAATTATATGCTTTCTTTCTGGTAAATAATATTGACATTGCAAATGAAATAATTCCTGTCATGAAGATTAAATTCATCATTAACAAACGAAGAAAGATAAAATAATTCAAGCATCATTGAATGTATAAAGCTCAATCCCATATATCCTCATAAACATTTGAGCACCTTTTATCATTTTTAGAAGATCTGACGCATTCACAAAATATTTGTTTTACTTGTCAGCAATTATTCTTAGTGTATTGGTAAATAATGCAAATAGAATGATAAGAACTAATCAGGTAAAAGGTTAACTTCAAGGATTATATGTAAAACAGTATCCGTAGTAAGTCCCTATACACCAGCTTAAATTGATTATGATGATGATGATGATGATGATGATGATAATGAAGATGACGACGACGACTATACAAAATTACGGGAATATTTGCATATGGCAAAAATAAATGGATTTACAATATTGAACACATTTACGACACTCCTCTATGTATGCATCATAGGGTTATTACCTGAATCACTTTTGAACCCTCTTAATTAAGTAATACAAAGAAATTTTTGCCGAGATTTAATAACAGTGATCGAATTTTGATATAAATAGTTACCTCTTCGATACCTGATCATTGATCAATGATATTGTACTTTTTACAATTATCATCAATTACTGTATTTTTCATCAAACATTTTAATTTATCGCGTTTGTTTAAAAGTTAACAACTAGTATAAGAAAACAATACAAAAATAATATTAAATACAAAAGTATTTAAAGAAGTTATTCCAAACAAATACTCAGCATATGATTATGGCTTGACTAAATATCATCGCCCAAGGAAAGAACTGATAGAAAACGCTTATAATTATATGCTTTCTTTCTGGTAAATAATATTGACATTGCAAATGAAATAATTCCTGTCATGAAGATTAAATTCATCATTAACAAACGAAGAAAGATAAAATAATTCAAGCATCATTGAATGTATAAAGCTCAATCCCATATATCCTCATAAACATTTGAGCACCTTTTATCATTTTTAGAAGATCTGACGCATTCACAAAATATTTGTTTTACTTGTCAGCAATTACTACCTATTGCATGTAAACTATCAATTGAATGGATTGATGCATTGCGTTAGTATATGTTGATAAGGTTTGTCGTGTTTCTGGTAAAACATTTAATGGATTCAAAATACATGTACATGTAAAATATTTCTGTATTCTAAAACTCTTGAAAATCATACATAATGTCACTTTAGTGCAATATTCACAATAGCATTCTTGTGTTGTATACCAACTTATTTTCCGGCGAAATAATTTCGATTTTTTTTTTTACTCCAATACCATTTTTCGATTTACAATCATGAGATTTCTAAATACCATTTTTCGATTTACAATCATGAGATTTCTAAATATACATATATGTACATGTGATTAAAGCTATTTCATAACAATCATTAATTTTCATTAAGTTTGTTTACAGATATTCGTATTTATACAAAAGTAAAATCATAACGAAAAGTACCACAGCAAATTCATGACAACATTTCTCACGTTGAGCAAGCCAAATTTCCATCTGATGTAATAGATCGATTATAAATTTGATAGTCAATATAAAACACATAAAACATTCATTCCACATCAGAATTCCAGGTAAGCTAGGGAGCCAACATCAACTCTAGTCAAATATAGCCTATATCTAGACAGTCCGTGTTATTGGAATGCAAATGTAGTAATAAAACATGAGAATGTTGTAATATGTACATGATGTATAGCTACAGTCTGGGTACGTGCCTATGTGAACTCTTGCAAGGCTGAGTAAATGACAATGTTAGTGTAAACAGCTATCCCGGTCCTCCACTGCTGAAAGACTGTGCAGCCAGAGATTGTGTGGTCGTTAGTGGCTGGACAAGTATCTCTGGTTGTTTATGGGTCATCTGTACATGTTTCCTCAGCTTACAATTTTCGTTGAATCTTGCGCCACAGAGACTGCATACGTAATACTGTTGGTTGTGCATGATCATGTGACGTTTTAAACTGTAGTGGCGGTCCGTTACAAAGTCACACTCGGGGCAGGAATGGCGTTTTTTCATCTTGGGCGAAACTTCCGAGAAGCTCATGTCAAGGTGGTGACTAGATGAGTACATCTGGGCGATACTTTCTTTGATGAGAAATGCATCTGATTGGCACGACTTCATAAACGTCACATCTGTAACCAATAAAACAGCATTTACCAAATTATATCGAATTACATTTACGCATTCATAATTATTGGATTCTTAAACCACCAAGCGACCATCTAATTTATTTGTATATAGTGTGCCTAAGTTAGTTCATGTGTTTATGTTTTCAATTAAATGTCACGGTAAGTATTGGAAAATTCACATTCCATCTCAATTTCTATCAGATGATTAACATTTCTGATAAAAACTCGTAATCTTTACAATCTACCACTAGTATTGCAACGCATCTGGTACTCTATCGACATATGTGTACACATGTATTTACAGAGAAAACGGCATGTAATAAAATCGTTATTCTCAACAATATTGACAATGTCTTAATTTGAACAATTTGTGTTTGCGCACACATATACACTTTAAGTGGGAGTAGATCGTCACACGTTGCCACCTTCTACAAAAACGTTGACCAGATTTACTCTAGTGTAAAGTTGTCCAAAGCAACTTATGTGAAATCTGATATCACTTGTTCGTAGCTTTTGAAGATTTCCTTTCTATAATGTCTCGCGGATTAAATTTTTTTTTTCAATGATATCTTAATGATAAAATTTCCTAATTTTCGTTTTAAATATGCAAATCTCCCATCTATTAAACAATTTTTCAGAACTGTATTTCTTTTATGTGCGCTTTTAGACAACATTGGATTAACCAAGCCAACTTTATAGCAAATGGGAACCAAAAGCAATCAATGAGAAACAAAGATAACTATGTTCACATTCATATCGAAATACTAGAAAAAAGACACTATTGTCTAGTTTAGCTATTCCTATAAGAGACGTTTCCATGTTGACTGTGGGTGACGACAGTCTGTAATATCTCTTGGCTTCTCACACATTTATGTTGATGATTATGTAGAAGGCATGCACACGTAATGCACTGGCAATTACATACATGTCTATATCAAAGCACACAAACCATCAAGATACTCGACACTTTTCAATAGACTTATCATAGATTTAATGGTTACTAGTAATTAATCTGTATCCACCACATTATCAATTACAATACCATAAATCCATTATAACTATGATAAAAAACTCAAGAAATTGAGAGTTTGCACTATTTTATTAAACTTTTGTTAACAAAGGCTTACACGGATGGATTTTACAAACATTCTGATATAAAGATAGAGATATAAATTGATAACGGGTATGGGTCTGAAATCATTGCCACTATAATAGTCTTATATGACCCTGCACAAGATGTCAAATATTTAACAACACCTATAAAAGGAACAAAAATATGTTTAAGGAACCGATAATAACAACATTAATGGGTATTGGGTCAATTTAAAAAAAATGAGTATCTCATAATCGTTTTATCTGTAGTACTCGGTACTAAGATGCACTCCAGGAACAGTGAAATATAACCTCAAGGAAGCCGTAGCTAAATTCTAAGGACAGACAGACACGTACGTTCACTCATTTTAAAAGGATTTTATCTTTTAACCTTTAAAATAGCAATGCAGTCTTTGGTGATTGATTCTACATAATTATACACATAATTTCGAGAGGTAATATCCATTTAACATCAAATACGTTGCAATTTTTAAGTTTTCATAATGAGCCAAGAGGGCTGGCGACTTAAAATGGATGTCAATATTGACTCATATTGCAACGCGGAACATATGTAACAACTGAAACAACATGTTTAGTCCCACCCATCACGGGACGTTATCCAGTATATACTAGTACGTGACCATAGCTTTGTGAAATCAATATTGCTTTGTCACAAATAAACAATTAGTACAACATATACAACCACACAACGGAATAACGTGATTTCAATTTGATAATTAAACTTCAGGTTATTTTAGTTTGAATTGACCGCACAATATCCGGTTAATATTCATCAGTAGGGAAGTTTTGGTGACAATATGTGTTGTTCATGAAGCTAAAACTGATCTTATGCAGTTATCAAAACAAAATCCTCAAACGGTACATGTAGCTGTGATTAATCCAGGTCTTATCCAATCTGTGCATAGTTTTTTTTTTTCAATATGCAGATCATTATGAAGACCACCACGAAAACGAGACTAATACACGTTTTCGGTAAAGCACTTGGCCGCGTCTTGGCCCGTTACAGAAAAGATCTGAGAAGCATCAAACATAATCTTGGAAAGAATGGCACATCCGGTGGTTCTGATAGAATAGTTGGTGTACACACACGATAACCCACAGGCTTTACTGAGCTCGGACATAAACACGCCCAGTTTCTTTTCCCCGACTGGACTGTTGTAGTACCAGATCTGGTACAGAGGACTTTCTTTGCTCGGTCTCTGCCACAAACGATCACACTGAGGATTTAACCTTGCGAGGTAAGATTCGAAAGACGCAACCGGACAGAACGGCGAGCCAGGAGATTCTAGCATATAACGACCCAGCACGCCATCCCGATCGCACGAGTCTTTAATTTTTTTACCAGCTCTTTTGACGTACTTCAAACCTGTTCCAGTATCGGTCACAACCTCAAAAGTTGACTTGGTCATCTTGTGTATATTCTCTGTGCCTCCTTTACAGAAATACAAACGAATGTCAAACTGGACCTTGTTGTAAAGGCCAATAGGTGTACCGACATTCAGATGTTGTGAATGATACAAAACATACCGGTCCTCTGTAGTTATAACGGGGTGGTGCTCCGTCTCTCCTTTCCCTATTCGCTTCAGCTCGGTAATGGCAGCTTTAAAATTGGCGTTTGCTTCTGCAAATTCACAATCTCTGATAAGATCAAATTGTTTGTTGAATGGGGGACTCTGTAGGTACCTGTTTAGTGAATAGCGGAACTGATCCAGTGAAGAGGTTTTGTAATGTGTCCCGTCATGTTTACGAGCGTCCATGTAGAAGTGACCAAGGTGCTTGCAAAGGTCTGCAGTACTATACCGTTCAAAGTCGACGTCTTGCTCCTTTTCTCGCAAGTAGTCCCGGAAGATTACCGATGCCTTCCTATTGGCCTTTAACGTATTGTCCGTCTTGGTAACTCTCAGACGTTTGTCGGCTCTATCTCCAAATGTAGATTCTCCAAAGCGCTTCTGGGTTCCTATAATTAAACAGTAAACCTTTTACCATCTGTGTAAGTATGAAGTAAACAAAATAGAACGGACAATAACCCGCATGGATAGAGAGACAGTTACGCCATACAAGTATTTCCAGCTTTGAAATGAAATTTTCATGAAGTTCAGGTAGTTTTGACCTATCAGTAATTCAATGACAGATTTTGAAGTTCTTGTCATAATCCATCTGGTGTTTTGAAATCCTTTGTAACAAATGAAACTTAATTTTCTTTAGGATCCCAGATCCCACAGCAAGCAAACCTGACGACTGGTAAGTTTACTTGGTATTTACACAATTTAGAAAAATGATACAATCAACAATTTTAGGTCACACATGTACGCTGTGTCAGAGTAAGGATTAGATTTTCAGGTGATATATCATTTAAGACGAGGTAGTTGCATAATGAAAACATTTCATATTTAAAAGGACTTCTATTATCGGATAAAACCATGTTTTCTGCTTAAAAATTACTACAGTCATACTATAAGATGAAATATGATTTATGTGTGTATGTGTGACTTTCACTAAGTGCATTATGATTCGTGTGTCAATATATGGCTGTCACTAATTGAATTATGTTTCTTGTGTCTATATGTGGCTGTCACTTTTAAAATGAAGTATGATTCATGTTTCTATATATAGCTGTCACTAAGTGAATTATGATTTATGTGTGTATATGTGACTGTCACTAAGTGAATTATGATTCATGTGTCTATATGGGCCTACCACTAAGTGAATTATGATTCATGTGTCTATATGGGCCTGCCACTAAGTGAATTATATAATTATGGGCCTGTCACTAAGTGAATTATATAATTATGATTCATGTGTCTATATGGGCCTGTCACCCAGTGAATTATGATTCATGTGTCTATATGGGCCTGTCACTCAGTGAATTATGATTCATGTGTCTATATGGGTCTGTCACTCA
The DNA here is from genome assembly GCF_041381155.1 of Argopecten irradians. NCBI lineage: Eukaryota > Metazoa > Mollusca > Bivalvia > Pectinida > Pectinidae > Argopecten > Argopecten irradians. The sequence goes on from NC_091140.1 coordinate 26,120,329, forward strand.
GTGAATTATGATTCATGCGTCTATATGGGCCTGTCACTCAGTGAATTATGATTCATGCGTCTATATGGGCCTGTCACTCAGTGAATTATGATTCATGCGTCTATATGGGCCTGTCACTCAGTGAATTATGATTCATGTGTCTATATGGGCCTGTCACTCAGTGAATTATGATTCATGTGTCTATATGGGCCTGTCACTCAGTGAATTATGATTCATGTGTCTATATGGGCCTGTCACTCAGTGAATTATGATTCATGTGTCTATATGGGCCTGTCACTCAGTGAATTATGTTATATGTCTATCTGAGCCATTATTGTATTCTCTTCTTCCAGGGATGAGAGTGAGCCTGAGAAGATTGTTGATGAGGATGCCGTTATGCCCAGTGGCTGGTTAGAAGACGAAGTAGAGCTGATTCCCGATGCAGGAGCAGAGAAACCAGAAGATTGGTAAGCACACTAACATGTATAGTTTAAATACAGTAAAACCTTCCATCATACCTCTGTATAGAGACCACCTGCTTATGACAACCTCTATCTTAGTATCCCAAATGGTCATTCATAGCACCATTTTACTTGTGTATAATTAAAGACCACTTGAAGACTACTTGGCTATAGAGACCACTTTTATTTTATCCCTTGGATAGTTTTTATCGACAGGTTTGACTATAGTTGAAATATTTCTTCATTCTATGCAAGAGAATATTGTAACACTTGTACATAAAGATATTGTAAAAATTAGATAGTTTGAATGAAAGCATGGTTAAGTTTTTAATTGAAAATAAAAATTGCGTCAATGATTATGCAAACATCTTTCACAAAATTAGTTATCAAGTAGTTTACAGTGAACAGTGAACCCCAATAATCCAGACATCTTCGTTCCCAGCTGCCTGTATAAGGAGTTTTCTGGACTGCCAAAATTCTGTATCTTAGTCAATATGTAACATTAGGTAATCCAATTCCCGATACTTCTGTTCAGACTGCAAGTTTTTCGGGCTACGGTGTCTGGTCTTTTTGTGTGGAGGAGGCGGGCAGCAGGGGGTCCACGGTTACATGTACGATTCTTGATGTGTTTACTAAAAATATGGTAATGAGATCCATATAACCGTGTGTAGAATATATTCAGACATTATATGTTTTACACTATTATAGTTCCAACTTGTACTTTGATGAGAGGACGGTTGATATGGACTGGTGTTGGGGAGGGGTCTTTCATCAGTAAGTAATTAGATAGAGATGTTGATTGGATAACAACGTAAGTACTTCTCACAACTTAGTATATAATAGTGGTAGAGCATAAACTACCAATTGTTGTTACCAATTCTGGACTTATAGTATGCCTCCTGGTGTATGAAGTCTTTGTTTTGTTAGTGCTATGATATCTTCTATCTGTTATTGAAAATCCATGTTTGTATTCGCCTGCCTCTCTCACGTGTCAGAACGCGCGTGGATGGGGATTAATTGGGAAAAATACCAGAGAGTGAAGAATCCCAAAATTACAAGGGCAAATGGGTCAGCCTCCTATCATTGATAAACCAGGACTACCAGGTGTGGAAGTGATAGGATTTTCACTCATTAGAAAAAAGTAGTATAAAGATTCCGTTATTTATGTTAGGTTTTACTGTTTGATTTTTGTATGTCATGTGTGTATATTTTTCCTTCATGTCTTGTAAGACTCTTTTGGATATATACTTCTGAAGTAATATTTAGATTTCAATATCTCATCACTTGTTTATTTTTTATATGTTGTATGGAAATTCACTAATTAATATGTTTATATTATTAGGGGACTATGAAAATTGCATATTAATCTGTTATTTTCTAGGGGAGGATGGAAGCCAGGAAAGATTGACAACCCAGCCTACTTTGAGGAACTTGAGCCATATAAAATGACATCCATTGTAAGTTCTTAATATCAACATTTTAAGAATATTGAATTCTTATATTCCTATTGCTTTTTTTTTTTTTTTCATTGAAGCAGAAAAACCAATGCCTTAAATGTTTGAAATAAATTTTCACATGATGAAAACCTATTGCTGGAATGTGGTAAAGTTGTAGAATATTGAAGTGAATGCTGATTTGTTTCACAGGGTGCTGTCGGACTTGAGTTATGGTCCATGAATGACGACATTGTGCTTTTGACAACTTTCTGATCACAGACGACAAAGCTGTAGCTGAACAATGGGCAGTGGAGACTGGGAGATTAAAGCTACACAAGAAAAGGCCAAGTCAGGGGTGTGTAATAATTGAAATCTAAGACAGCAAAACAACAGTGTGCGGTATTAAATGTTGATTTACAAGTGGATTATTTTTAAGAGCACACTCTTACTAATTTGATTTATTGTACTTTTAGATCTCTTACGCTACAGAGAACATCAAGATTTGTTACCATATTGAAATTTAGAAAAAAAATCTTGGTTATACAAATATTTGAGAAATTTCATCTATGATTTATCTATGATTAATGATGGAATCTTTAGTCAGTTAGATATTTTGATGGAATAGCTTGTACATACAAATATTTTGATGGAATAGCTTGTACATACAAATATTTTGATGGAATAGCTTGTGCATACAAATCAATAGTGATATCAGAAATTATGTAAAAGATTTAAATCTTTCTTGAAATACTCATATTCTTGGTCTGACAGCAAGTATTTGATGGATTTTAAAGAATTAACCCTGTGACTCAATCAGATAAATTCTATTACATGTACTTGCAAAACTTATTTTTCAAATAGCGTATGTATTATCCTTCAGGTAAAACTTAGACTAATTTATTGTTTGATACATGATGTTAACTGTTTACCTCAAAATCTAGTTGGCTCCATACTGCTGAGAACAATCAATACACAAGAAATATCTATAATTTTTCAGAAAAATGGCATACTGCTTTTTAAAGTTCTGAACAATATATTTAGTCAATCTAATTAAATCAAGATGCCCAGTTTAATACTATTATAATTGTAATCGATTTTAATTGTTTAATAACAAAAAATAATCCAATATTAGATTCTTGTTTACGTTAGATCGACACGTGAATATTTGAGAAACAGCTAAACGATCGATCATATGCAATTATATTCTACTACTAAACAGGATTGGATTTGTGTCTACAATTCTAAACCTAAATAATAAACAAATTTACGTACATTTGCCTGGCAAAATGAACTTACGATCGTGATTAAACTTCAAAGTGCCGATCAACTAGTAGTGTTGCTTTTACACATGTGCATATGAATTCGAAAATGGCGGCAGGTGATGAAGCCATGCGTTCACTCTGACCTAAATGTCTTTTGAGAATTCTCCCTGTATTGTTGATCTATACGGCGAATAGCTTGATAACATTTCAGAAATTAATGCATATTCAAGTAGCAATGAAACAATTAACGTAGCAGGTATCTTTTGTATCCTAAGCTTACATACTGTGCGAAACTTGCGGTAGTCATTGCACGCCGACTTTGCATGCTTTTATGTCTCGTTCAACGAGACGCTTGATACGCACATGTCTGTCGTAGTCAACAAGACTCTGGTTGAACGAGACTACTCATGAATGGCGATTGTTGTAAGGAAGCATGGTTTCTCCAACCGATCGCGAACTAAGGTACGTTACGTTAATAAATAAACATATTTCAAAGTGCAAATGCTTTAATTAGATGTTTGAGTCAGTGAATATACTAAAGTTATGATCAACCGCTGCTGATGTAAATCGTAACAGCGTCGAATAACTTTGCAGATTCATGCATAAAATAACAAGCCATACGATAACGTTTAATCTGTCACCATGTGATGATTTCTAGTAAAAGCGAAGTATTTTGAAACATATATCGGCGAATTTCACTAAAAATATATTGCAAAATTGAAAAATATTCGATTTTATTTTTAGAATTTCCCAAATATTTTATTATCCCCCGCCCAACGAAGTTGGCGGGGGATATACAAATGGGTTCCGTCCGTCCGTCCGTCCGTCCGTCCGTCCGTCCGTCCGTCCGTCCGTCCGTCCGTCCGTCCGTCCGTCTGTCCGTCCGTCCGTACGAATGGTTTCCGGAGCATAACTCTAAAACCAGTAGAGATATTTCCACGAAACTTCATACACACATTGGTCTTATGGTCTAGTAGTGCCTTTTGCTATTTTAAGGTTTTCACGTTTTGTACTTTTTTCTGTAACCATAGAAACATTGCTGAAAATAGCAGATTTTTGTACCAGGTTCGTTTCCGGAGCATAACTCTAAAACCAGAAGAGATATTTCCACGAAACTTCATAGACACATTTGTCTTATGGTCTAGTTGTGCCTTTTGCTATTTTAAAGTTTTCACTTTTTGTACTTTTTTCTGTAACCATGGAAACATTGCTGAAAAATGGCAGATTTTTGTGTAGAATCGTTTCCGGAGCACAACTCTAAAACCAGCAGAGATATTTCCATGAAACTTCATAGACACATTGTTCTTATGGTCTAGTAGTGCCTTTTGCTATTTTTAGGTTTTCACTTTTTGTGCTTTTTTCTGTAACCATAGAAACATTGCTGAAAATATCATCATATTTTTGTAGTAGGTTCATTTCCGGAGCATAACTCTAAAACCAGCAGAGATATTTCCACGAAACTTCATAGACACTTTCTTTTTATGGTCTAGTAGTACCTTTTGCTATTTTCATTTTTTGCACTTTTTCCGTTACCATGGAAACATTGCTGAAAATATCATGGTAAATGGTAAGTGGTACTTTGCAAAACTCCACCCATCTTTGTGTATATAGTCTAATATAAATTAATGTCAAGGCTGTATACCTGATTCAACAATTGCAGCCCCACTCTACTTGAATTATACTCCATCTTTCTTTAGCTCAACTTCCTTTTTCCTGTTTTCTTTCCATACACATAAGTCTCTACAATCAAACTTACTTCAGCTTTGATATCTCCATTGGCGGGGGGATCTGAATGACTATGTCCTTGTTCAAATAACCGGAGGTCATGTAAAAGTCTATGCAAATACACGGAGTTGAAAAACAAAGATAAAGAAGGAAAAAATCGGGACCGCAGAATTTTATGCAAATAACCGAAATATTCGAATAACCGTTATGCGAATATGTGGAGTCCTCTGTACTTGCAAAACTTATTTTTCAAATAGCGTATGTATTATCCTTCAGGTAAAACTTAGACTAATTTATTGTTTGATACATGATGTTAACTGTTTACCTCAAAATCTAGTTGGCTCCATACTGCTGAGAACAATCAATACACAAGAAATATCTATAATTTTTCAGAAAAATGGCATACTGCTTTTTAAAGTTCTGAACAATATATTTAGTCAATCTAATTAAATCAAGATGCCCAGTTTAATACTATTATAATTGTAAATATCTATTGGTCAAGTCTGATGAATATATTAACATGAACTGACGATTTGTGCCCTGACTTTTCAGAGAAGTGTTGTTGATGCAGTATTAGATGCTACCAAGGATAGGCCTTGGCTATGGGCAGTCATACTCGTAGTTGTTGTACTGCCCATTGTTCTGATCATAGCTTATTGCTGTATGTCTAAGTCTGAGGTAAGCCTGATAGGTTAAACATAGGATTGGATATGTAATGATGGAACTCACAGCATCAGTGTGCTCTACCTGATTTGTGGCACCAGATTCTCTCTAAACTGGTAACGATACAACATATCCATGTGCTTAAGTATGACTGGTAAAGACGGCTGGGTGTTCTGATGCTGAGAGTTGGTGTTGTACAGCTTGCTTTCACCAGGAGAGGAATGTTTAAACCAAGGTTTACAAGGTCTATTCTCATTTCACCACTATTCAATTAAAATCAGTTGCTTAAAAAAGTAATAAAAAATTATCTCAATAGTTTTTAGACCAAAATAAAAATATTCTAGTAAAATCAGTTGCATAAAAACGTAGAGAAATGATTTTCTAGTAAAAAAAATTTGCCCAACATAATAAGAATATGTTGACTGTGTTGATAGTGAAAATGCAGCAGATTTGAGAATGGACCTGTAAATCTATGGTTGATATCAGCCTGTCTGGTGAATTTTATGTAACGCATGTTGACATGTTGGTTTTGTTATGGATACAGAAGAGCATCTGGAAGACCCTGCACTCGGCAGCTGACCAGTATCCATGGCTCTGGGCCATTTATATAGTAGTTCTTTTACTGCCAGTACTCCTGCTCTCCATCTGTCTGTGCCCACGGACCGGACCCATCACGGTACTGACGCCTTCTCATGATGTTTTCTAACACATCAGATTTATAGCTGACTGCTGCTTCTCAAGTCTTAGTATGGACTTTTGTAGTCATGTGCATGACTTTGTCAATCATTTCTAACATTTATATAGTGATAGTTAATAGCTATATAGTAAAACTTGAATATATACAGATGTACTGAAAACTGAAACATAATACCATAATGAAACCCACTCAGATCAACATGTAAAACAAATTATTTTTAAAATCATAAGTGTACTGTTTTTGGTTTTGATTTACAAAGTGTTTTAGTAGTACTGATGTTATTCTGGAAACTGTTAGAGCTAGAATATCCTATTTCAATTACAAGTTGGATTTGGTTGGTATAACAGCTGCAGCATGTCTGTAGTTCTTTCATAAACAGCTTATTGAAATTTTATCATTGTAATCATAAACTCTTGATTTTAATTGTCTTGTCCCGCAGTAAGTGTACATACACCAACATTTTGAAAACAACTAAAATCTGTGATAAGAATAACATCAACTAGCAATCGATGTGAGGAAGATTAAAACTTGGTTCCAAAAAGAGTATAAAATATAGCACAAAGATGACACTTCTCTTTACTGCATGTTTTAATGAGTGAGAAACATCTGTCTAAATATGTATTATTATTATGTATACATGCAGTAAAGTTTGATGTTGTAAATGCTGTACAGCTAATGTATTTTTATACAGTATTTGTCCAGCTTCGTAGTGTAGTAATCTCAATAACAATTAATACTAGATTGAGAATTGGTCTTTTCATATTGCTGCTTCTATTGGTTCATTATATCATAAACAATATTTTTCCCGTTCTAATTGTTTGTGCATTTGATATAGCTGCAAACACACATGCGACAAGCAGTAGATGTTTTATATATCTTGGCAAATTTTCTTCTTGTTTTTTAAGTAACTAACATCATCACTTTTTTTTTGTTTCTTTGTTTAAATTGTAAGAGAAAAAAGAAGGGGAAAAAAGACAATATTTGAACCTATTTGTGATCATTTATCAGTACATTAAGATGTTAATATGATTATAGTGATAATGTGAGTTTACACAAGTATTGATCACTCTCCAGAAGTGTTAAATTGTGTTCTAATGCTAAATGGGTTTTACAGCCTGAGAAGATCCAGAGTCACAAGAAGAAGACTGATGAAGCTTCTCCAGACGAGACAGAGGAGAAGGAAAATGGAGAGGAAGAGGAGGAGGAGGAAGATGTTGGACCAGGGGGAGACAACCCTCCACAAACCAAGAAGTCCAAGGCAGATCTAGAGGCAGATGAGGTATATATACCGAATATTTCATTGACATTTTTTTATGTCAACTTTCCTTATATATAGGTAAAAACAACAACAGTATTTTGCATTCAGTTACTTTCCGTTGGCAGTTATCGAAGAATTAATGATAACTAGACAATAGCTAATTCCGGCATAACTACCTACTGTAAGCAGGTTAATGTTTACATCAGAATTATTCTGATAAGGATTCTTGAAAACATCTCAAGATATTTTTCTCCTATTAGATGATCATTGATGAATAAACAATGCTTTATCTTTGGAGAAAGAACAGCAATTTCAATAGCCATATATATATCTTATTTGCTGTGGTGACAGTTGTGACATCAAGTCATAACATAACAAAAATGCTAGCAGCCATTCACTTAAGACAGCCAACTGTATTTGGTAAGGCTGCAGTGTTAATATTTTGACTTGTAATTTTATGTTGATAGAATTCAGTGAACTTTATTAATGTCATCTTTTCTTTATAGACAGAAAGTGATTTAAAATTGCTTTTACTTACAGACAAATGATGCGGATGAGGAAGAGGAAGAGGAAACAGAAGAGAACACAGCTAAAAAAGATTCACCTAGGTTAGTTTTGTCCTTGTATATATCACATATTTCATCGAGACTAAAATGGATGGAAACCATATACATGAAATGGAAGAAGCATAAAGTGCGAGTCCATTATGTCCTGTTCTGATCTGAGATTAAGGCATTTATTGTCTTAAAAACAGTTCTAGTTCATTCAGATTTTACCATTCTTGTATGACATAAAATAACAATGATAGCCAAGTTAGGTTTTTGTTGAAGAAAAATCAATTCTGTAAAAACATTGATTAGACAGTGTACAAACTTAAATATGTTAAAATTTAAAGAGGAATTTTCATTATCCGTCTAAATATATTATCATGTAATTATTAAATGTGTTTGATGTTTATATAATTCCAGGAGATCATCACCGAGAAAGAGGAAGCCAAGGAAAGATTAATCCAACATAGCTGTAGGTTAAGATGAAATGATGCAGTGATATGTTGTGGGTGTGTGTACGAGTCGTTCAGGGAGGATTGATAGCAGTGAGAGAGATGTACGCTCCTGTACTAGTGGCCCCCGTTAATTGGAATGGTCGACTGGTCGGTGATAAGATTAGGGGCATAGCATCTCCAGGGATCAATTGATAAGCTTTAATAACCAGTAGTATAATTAGTTATGTAAGACAGATAGTTGGTTTGTGACTACCAACATAGGACTGCATGATAGAAACCATAACCAGTCATGTCATAATCCCACCACAGTTCAATGAAAGTGACAGAATAGGGGAGTAACATGTCGCTTCTCTTTTCTGTACCATAATTTCACATGGAGACTAGATTCTGTCTTAGCAGATTACAGAGTTAGCTCCCTTGCGGACTGGTATCCATTGTGACATCATTATTTTGTGAGTGCAATTCACGTCATTTTCTCCGAAAAGTATGATGTTACGCAATGTTACACTCACATACACATGATGTCTCAATCAATACCTATCCGCAAGGATAGGTAACTCTGCAATAATTGTGTTTTGTCGTATTTGGGTTGTTGTGTTAGGAAACTGCTATCAAACTATTTTCTATTTAAACTATTTTACACCAGTTGTATTTATAGAGTAAGAGCTGTTATAATGGTCTAAAAAAATTGTTGAGCTATTTGTTTATGGAAAGCGATTTTTCAGAATTGCCAGCAAATTGCTTTATAATGAATGACGATGTGTGAGTGAGCATATTTATTTACACCAATATGTAAGCTGTTAATAGGGTATATACACAAGTATGGCCACTGACACAATAGAAAGATTTTCTGTGACTGTTGTTTTCATGTGTTGACAGTCTATGTGAATTGAGATATGCATGCAGAGGTGTTTTCTAGTGTGTGTAGCTTGAAAAGCTATTGTCATCAAACCAGATTCCTGTCCATGTCTATCTAGACATTTGGCTGTATGCAGAATGTTTTCATTAATAATATACTAGTACATTGTACCCAGTTATTCATAATTTGCTCATTTGTCATCACCAATATGTTTACATATGTGTGTGTGTATGTGTGTGTGTATGTCCTTGGTATGATCTCATTCACATTTAGCTCTTCATATGTCCAAGAGTGTACGGTAAACAAACATACATGTTTGTTATTTTATGCTGTGATGAGTAGTGTATATTTCATCCTTGCCCTGTACCACACCTATTCCATCATACACCATATACATGTACAACTATCTCCATAGTGAAAAGTGAACGTGTGATATATGGGACTTGCTCATTTACGGTGTAGATTTTGTTGAAGTCAGGTACTGATTTTTTTTTACCTTTATATGTTCTGTATGTAGTTAGATTTCACAATGTAATTTAAACATTGTATAGATACCTAGGATTCCAACTGCAAGTGTAATCTATACTATACAATAACGTTGTCCAAACTGGTTTCCATCTTTTTATTTCGAAAAAATATCACTATCTAAAACTAACCTTCACATCACATGAATAGTTTGTTAGTGACCAATTTTGAAAGAAGAAAATGTGTAGATGGCTTCTTGTGTGTGACCATCTGATGGTATATGGTAAAATATTAACATGAGCATGCAGTTTTGTTTTACTTTGTCCCTACAAAAGTATCAAAGTATGAAAATGATATACCTGAATGACTTTGCCCTTGAAGACATCTAGTCGACCACGTTCATTCCCATTTTGGTGTGTTTATTGTGTGTTCCGGATGTTTTGGATGATTTGCTTTTAAAGATTTGTTCATTAAGTGGTGAATGTAAGAATTGTTAATTTTTTTTACTTGGTGTTTTCATCTGTTATATAATGATTTTTAGAAACTGTTCATGTAATCAGAAATGTTTGTCATTTGTTCCATTGGATAGAATTCCCTTGTTGATATGACGACTTGTATGCCTATGTATCCATTTAAAATCTGTTCTTACCTTATTGTTAAGTATGTCTGCTCTAAGTAAACGAGAAGACCTCTTATCAAAATATTTAAAAAGTATCTGGGTACTTTGGAAAATGTCATGGAATATGAATACTATAGATATGTATATGATTGGCTAATAGTCGGTAAACATTTCTAAGAATGTGAAGCATCATGTCAACTTAATGGGCTTTGTTTTTGATGAAGTGCCTTTTTAATGTGATTTAGGAGTACAGATTCGCCAGAATTAGTGGAACTGTCAGGGACTGTAAACCAACAGTCTTTTGTGTGCTATTTACAACTCCAATTTCGTCTTTGAAATAATTTTGCAAATGTTTATCTCCACTGATTTATATAAACATCACTTATATTGAAAGGAATTTTTCAGAATTTCCATTCAACATTTAAATCTGTGAATGTTAATCTTCATGAAATGTGTATTGCAACAGAAATTGCTAAATTTAATAGCTGAGAAAGGAAGTTGGTTTACATCTTCTTTGAGCCAATTAAATACGCTGGAGGTATTTACAGCAAGCCTTACATTTTTCTTGACATATTCCAAGGACACAAAGAGAGAGTTTGTAAATCTTAAAAACTAAATTATTTACAACTTAATAGACCTGTGTAATAATGACTCATGATTTAGTATAATGTTTTTGTAATTTGGAGATTTTGTTGTCCCTAAGGTCTAGTGGTGAATAGATGATGGTAAAACAAAGAGAGCGTGTTAATCAGTTAACTGTGTATTGCAATAGTATAGTATATATATCTAATCTGATAAATATAGGATCGGTATATTGTAAATGTAATGATGATTTATATCAATACCATTAACTTGTGTTTTATAGTTTTAAGTTAAATATTCCGTTAATGTGACCACCTTCAATGATTTTCTTGTTTGATAGGTAAACATAGGGTGACAGACTGGGGTCATACCAAACCATATTGATCCCATATCGTTCTTGGGTCAAGGTTTGTTCAAGTGTTTTGGAGTTAATTGGTATAAAATATTGATTTGAAAAAATTACGACTATCTGTATCAGGACTTTTGAATTATTTCAAATCATGTTCCATTTGCATTCTTCAATGTTAATTTTAAATTGTATTATTAAAATTTTAATCTAAGAAATTTTTCACTTGGAATCAGAACAGGATATTTGTTGAAATAATTGTTCGTTTAGAACTTTTCACAAATTGTATGAATACCAGTCTTAATAAAACTCATTTCTTTTCTTAACACAGCTTTCATTTATCTATTGAAATTGTACTGACAAATAATTTTGGAATTAAGCAATGTTTAAAACACACCACAACCTTATAGCTGGTTACTTTGCAGGTCCAGTTATAAGGAATTTTTGACCTGAAATAGGAAAATTAAATTTTCTTTGATTTCTCAACAATATTTGGTGTATCAAATTTATGTAACCATAGTAATGTTTAATACCACAGAATTGCTAATGTGAAAATAACTGACTACATGGTAAACCATAAATTGCGTAATTGACCTTTTATCATTGGAGTAAAACTGCTTCTTTGTTAACACATCTTACAAATGATGTCATACTACAATGTACATCTCATGACATTTGTATATTGATACTGAAAATCTTCCTGAATGTGGTTTTTCAGTAGTGAGAGCATCGTGTATTGGTAATATTAGGATTTATGTCCTATAAACAGCTACAGTAGCTTAGGTCATACAAGGCAAACCACTGTCCCACTCCCTGTACTAAGTGCTAAGCATGAGCAGAAACTACCACTTTGACAGACCATTGTGTGTCCTGGTAAGGGAAAAAATATGGCACGCCGTTTTGTCATAAAATACATATAATACTTAAGGTCAAATCTTTTGCCCTCAAGGTAAAAAGATTTGCTGTTAAGGTCAAATTTTTTTACCTTAAGGTTACATGTAGATCTTTTGACTGTACATAATGGCAAAAACTTTTGCCCTTAAAGTCAAAAGATTTGTCCTTAAGGTTAAAAAATCGGATAGGTAACATAATGGCAAAAACGATAATTTGACATTATGTCCATATTTTTTAACCTTAAGTTGTAAACAAATCTTTACATAATGGCAAATCTTTTGACCTTAACGTATGTGTGATGTCTTAAATGTTGACATACCACTTGCTGGGAATGGAATCATCCAATTGTTTGTTGGTCAGAATTAGTATTCATTTCATTAAGGGGAAGGGGGAGTTATTTTGAGATCAGGCGTTTCTTCAATTTACAGTATCAGCGATGGACAATGTTTCAATAAATCAAGAATCTCGTATTATTTTTCATTTTTTGAAAGGGAATGGTAAAATTTTTATAATAGCCTAAACTATAAAATAGTCCAAACAGTTATTTGACCTTAAGGTTAAAAGATTTTTTGACCTTAAGGGCAAAAGATTTATTTACCTTAAGGTTAGAAGTTATTTGACCTTTAGGTTAAAAAAGTTTTTTGACCTTCAAGGCAAAAGATTTATTAACCTTAAGGGCAAAAGATTCATTTAGCTTATGGTTAAAAGATGTATCAACCTTAAGGCTAAAAGTTATTATTATTAAGCAAGGGCTTAAGATTTCTTGACCATAAAGTTAAAACTGTTTTATTATAATTGTAGCAATATAAATGAATTAGTACTAGATAGATTTTAGTGTCAAAAATAAATGAACAATTTTGTAAACAATTTTGTTAAATTATACATGTATTTGAGGATTTTTAATTTCGTCAGTTGTTTGGTGTTTTCATTTTCTTTTTTGAAAGGACTTGAAATTTCATTTCACTAAGTGTTTCATGTTGTTCAGTATGTGGACAAGTCCATTGCTTGATTAGGGGTATGAATAGCATTGTGACTTCTATACATCAATTATTTGCCATTATGTACATTTCACCTTAAGAGCAAAAGATTTGACATTTAGGACAAAAAGGTTTTTGACCTTAGGTCAAATCTTTTGCCCTTAATGTGAAATGTACATCATGGCAAAAAAACATTTTTTGCCCTTAAGGTAAAAAGATTTGACCTTAAGTATTATGTGTATTTTATGACAAAACGGCGTGCCATAAAAAAATACAGTTTTCAAGTGCTCAAATCAAGGCCAAAAGTTGGGCAGTACCAAAGGAGACGTTTGGAAGAATAATCATTAGAAAGAGAAGAAATCTAAGGACCATGCAACCGCCGCAAAAAGTACTTTTCTAACTGCAAGGCAGCAAAGCATCAATAGAGCATCTCAATTTACATGTTTTATATTAACTATTGCGTTATTTCGGGAAAGACAAAATGTTATGTTATGCCTGCAGCTAGTCCGCTAAACCTGCCTATATTATTAGGCTTTTTTAATATATTATTTTTTTTTTGCCTAATATATATTAGGCAAAAAAAAAATTAAAAAAGCCTAATAATATAGGCAGGTTTAGCGGACTAGCCTGCAGCATGTCCGAATGAATGATCTCGACTTTCAGATATACTGTTATTTCTTTTTAATAAAATGTCCCAAACATTTATCAGTGCGCGAATGATATAAATTGAACATTCGACAAAAACAGATGATGAAAGGACATCGGCGTATTTTGTTGAATAATGACGTCAGACGGGTATAGGGAAGTTTTTTATGAAGATAGATATGTTTTCACGTGACTAAATGAACAGTAATTACACTAAGTAGCAGCAAAAGTTATAAAATTTTGTTTGTTGCCGTTTACAGAAACTTGTAAGATATACGAATAATGTTCGAAAATAATTTTATTGTCTTCTTGATCGACATGCACGTGCACGTGGCCCACAATAAAAAATGCATTCATGATTGGTAGAAGCGTCGACAAAAACAAAAGCTCGCTCAAAACTTTGTTGTTCTTTTAAGAAGCTGATGATTGAAATTTCCGTCGCCCTTGGACCTTCTCGTGTGTCTTATAACAAAGATCGGCGGTGGGAAAAGAAATTTTAGTCTGGTGCAGAGTCCTTCAAAATGCACCAAAATCAGATAGGCCAAAATCTGCATCAGGAAATCCTTGAAGGAGATGCTAGATTTACAGTTCGTTATATAGCACTAAAGGTAGGCATATGACTATCAACGGTTTACCTATTTTTAGGAAGCATTTGAAAGTCCGCAAAATTTCTGCTAGATGGGTGCCACATCTAAATATTGACTGACGAGAAAAATAGGCAACGGGATATATAAAGTGAAAAAAGCTGCTTCAAGATGTAACTAAAAGGAATTTGCCAATGTCGTCACAGACAATGAAACCTACATATTGTACAATGTAGGTCCATCATTTTGAGTCCGTTGTATGAACAATCTTTGACTGCAAAGGGGGTTTTACATGCAATCTTAATCTCTCGTGAGGGAGTCGCAAATAAACGTGCCGGTGAAAACGCACAAAAGCATCAACGGAAAGTACTACAAAGACGTAGTACTGATGAAACTGAAAAAAAAGGTATTATCAGAAATAACGCCCCACTCATACATCTACCTCGCAATTAGTTATTGTATAACAATTCATCAATTTGTTGATTTCTTGAATAGTTGACCTGAAGTACAATGTAATTGAAATTAGACTTGTAATTCCGAAGTTCTACGATATTTAGTACTTAAACTATAGAATTTTAATGAAAACTGTCAGCCTGGAAATAAAAGTAACTTTTCTGCTGAATTCCGCCAGTCGATATATATTTTAGGTCGCCTCACCTGAGACGAAGTCTGAAGTGACCTATTCTAATCGCCTTTTGTCCGTCGTCCGTCGTATGGCGATAAACAATTTAGTTTTTCGACTTCTTCTCCAAAAAAACGGAACCAAAATTGTTGAAATTTTGCAGAAACCTTCCATAGCCAAAGGCCAACCAAATTTGTGAATTATATGGTCCCAGCCCCCCCCCCCCCCCAGGGGCCCGAAAGGTGGGGCCAAAAGGGGTCAAATAGGCTAAAACTTCAAAAATCTTCTGAATTCCTGAAATGTTTGAATCAAATACTCTTCATAGATTGAAAGGTCTTGCATTGATATATTTTATGTAAACAATCCTAACATTATACAGAGTTCTGAAATATTATCACCATTGTAGTGACTATTGTCCAATTGAATATTCCCGAGGTGTGATAATTTAGAAAGTTGTTAAAACAGAGATAAGATCTCTAGTTAAATGTACCAGAAACATAAATAACGTATACATGTTTCCGCTAATCTACATATGTATTTAGCCTAATTTCAGTTGTAATATTTCCTATTATATATATATAATTAAATCGTCAACATAACTGTATACTGTATATATATTTGTTAATTTCTCGTAACCCCATTTCAGGAATACATATATGTCCCCCTTTGTGCTATAACCCCACTACCAAACACTTCACTGCCGTTGTCCTCGTGACGTCACATCCGGTTATTCCCCAAATCAGCGTGAGCGGCCGATTCCCTGATTAGCAGTCGATATACAGGTAAAAATCGATCACTTCGGAGGGCTGTATCTCGGTACTGAAGCGGCTGATTTTGATGCGGTTTTCAACATTCTTGTCAGGAGATCAAACAGAATAACATATTTAAATATTATTTTCCGTTCCGTGTACACTTTAATGTTTGTTTTAAAACTTTTAAAGAGAAGTCGTTATAAACGTATTATTCATAAGTTCAATGAAGCTAATTGGACTGAAATGAATCGCTCTCTTTCGTCAGTTGACTGGTAGGCTCTTATTGACCCTAATTATAATGTTGATGATATTAATTATCTTATAATTGATAAAATCCTTAGTTTAGCTGCCTTGCATATTCCTGTCAAAGTAATTAGAATTCGTCCTAATGATAAACCATGGATGACCCAGGAAATAAGAAGAAATTTGAGGGTTAAAAATAGATTACATAAGAAAGCAAGATCTACTAATAGGAAGAATGACTGGCTCAGATTTAGGATTTCACGTAATGATGTTATTGATCTGATAAGACAGGCAAAACAAAACTATTTAAATAAATTACAAAATACCCTATCTGACAAGTCAATTCCGCCTGGTAAATGGTGGCGTATTGCCAAGTCTATTAGTAACTTCTCTAATAAGTCTTCTTCTTCACAACCTTTTAAAATTGGTGGTAATATAATTATTCATCCTATGGACAAAGCAGAGGCATTAAATAACTTCTTCTGTTCTATTTCAAATTCCACAGCTGAAGTTGATTCTGATCCTGACTTACCTCCCCTTAGTCACCTTAATTTTTCCAATATCAACATTACTGATCAAGATGTCTTAGATCAAATTAACCTAATAAAACTTAACAAGCCTGCTGGACCTGATAATGTTTCTCCTACAATAATAAAAAATCTTGCACCTTCTATACTTACACCTCTGAAATTACTTTTTCAGAGAACTATTTTAACTGGTAAGGTACCACACTCTTGGAAATCCTCAAATGTTACTGCTATTTATAAAGGTAAATGTTCTGTTGATGATCCCAGTAACTACAGACCTATTGCTATTACTTCCTGTCTAAGTAAATTATTAGAAAAAAATGTATTTAACTTTGTAACGAAACATCATATCATAAGTGAGAATCAGTCTGGATTTCAATGTAGGGATTCAACTGTCAATCAACTTATTTCTATTTATGATGTTATTTCCAAAAACTTAGATAATGGTAAAAATATTAAATTAGTCTTTTGCGATATTAGTAAGGCTTTTGATAGGGTATGGCACAAAGGACTTCTTTATAAACTTAAAAAATATGGTATTTCTGGCAATCTTTACAAATGGTTTGAGAGCTATTTATCTGACAGGAAACAACGAGTTATCTTTGAAGGCTATATGTCCAATTTTAAATCCATTTCTGCTGGTGTTCCCCAAGGCTCTGTTCTTGGTCCTTTCCTTTTTCTTCTTTTTATTAATGACATCACTCATGAAATTAATACTAATATAAAACTTTTTGCTGATGATACATCACTTTATGTTATAGTTGATGAAGATGTTATTACCCCAACTAATGATCTCAACGATGACTTAGAATCCATTTATAATTAGGCTAAACTTTGGAAAATTCATTTTAATCCACAGAAAACTGTTGCTTTATCTGTTTCAAGGAAAAAGAGATACCATCCACCACTTATCTTTAATAATCAAATAATTAATGAACATGTTTTCCACAAACATCTTGGTGTTATTTTTAATTCAAATGGAAGCTGGGGTGATCATATTAAATATATATATGATACTTCTCGTAAAAAACTAAATATCTTGCACATGCTTAAACACAAAATTGACAGGAAATCGTTGGAATCTTTATATCTCTCTTTCATCCGCCCCATCTTAGAATATGCCTCTTCTGTGTGGGATAACTGTAATATTGGAGACGAAAAACTTCTTGAATCTGTCCAAATTGATGCAATAAAAATTATTACTGGCCTCAGAAGTGGAACCTCTCATCAAATACTATATCATGAATCTGGGTTTGAAAAATTAAAAGATAGACGTAATAGACATAAACTGATTTTAATGTACAAAATAATTAATCACTTAACAGCTGACTATCTATATCACACTATTGAACCCTATATTACTAATAATGTTACTCACCGACTTCGCACTAATAGATTCTTTAATATTCCTCCATCCAGAACATGCACCTATGACCGTAGTTTCTTTCCCGATACAATGCGCCTATGGAATAATCTTGACCATTCTATTACCTCATCCCCTACTCTTAGTACTTTTAAAAAGAATTTAAATAAAACTCAAACACACTCTAATAGTAATGCTGTTAACTTCACCTCCTGTAATCCAAGAAAACTTAATATAATACGACAATATTGACAAATATAAAGACCACCTTATTGATGACCCTGCTTGTTCCTGTGGCGCTGCTTGTGAAAATGCTGATCACTATTTTTTCTTCTGTCCTCTTTTTACTGACTCCAGACACTTTATTACTAACATTGCTAATCATTTCAATTATATCTCTTCTAAACTATTAACATCTGGTGATATCCAATTACCTATTGAAGAGAATCAATTCATCCTTTCTAATGTGAATAATTATATCTCTGCCACTAACAGATTCAATTAATCCTAGCTTTTCTGTAAATTTGTTATTTAGTCATATACTTACTATAAATATACTTATTTATGAATATCATATCATCTTCTTGATGTAATTTTAATCTTATATCTTTAATCGATGAATCTGAGTAAAGCTACATTATGTGTGTATGTGTGTGAGAGAGGGGTATGTATGTGATTGTTTATATGTATATATTCACTTACATTAATCCTGTAATATTGTCTATTTATGTATGTAAATATGTATGCAATGTAACCTCCGGGACGGGAGATGACTTATATAGGCTTGCCTGTTGTCAGATCATTTCAATATTTGTTATTAATAAAATATGTTGAAATGAAATGAAAAGGTCTTGAGGTCCTTTACAAAAATGTGAATTATATGACCCTGGGGTCTTGAGTTCCCCCCTGAGGAAAGGGTCAAGTTTACTATAGTTATGTAAGGAAGGACATTTTTGAGCATAATTTGGTCATTTATGATAAGAAATAAGTCAAAAGTTATCAGAATTATCAGTATGAGATGGCCATTGAATCCTATTTGCAATATTTCCACGACTGACCTCCAGGAGCCTGAGGGGTGGGGCCAAAAGGGGTCAAATAGGCTAAAACTTCAAAAATCTTCTTCTGAAATTGCAGAAATGGTAGAATTAAATACTCTTCATAGATTGGAGGGTCTTGAGGTCCTTTACAAAAATTGTGAACTATATGACCATGGGGTCTCGCGTCCCCCCCCCCCCCTATGGGAGTGGGGTCAAGTTTACTATAGTTTATATAGGGAAAAGACATTTTGAGCATTATTTGGTCATTTGAAATAAGAAATAAGTCAAAAATTGTCAGAATTATCAGTATGAGATGACCATTGAATCCTATTAGCAATTTTTCTACGACTGACCCCCAGGGGCCTGAGGGGTGGGGCCAAAAGGGGTCAAATCGGCTAAAACTTAAAAAAGCTTCTTCTGAAATTCCAGAAATGGCAGAATCCTCTTTCATAGATTAAAAAATGAAATTTATAAAATCACTGACAATGACTGACTTCTAGTTTGGTTTTGTTAACATTGGCAAATGAAATTGGAATTTAAAGTATAAGGTTTGGTAACATAATACACTAGTTAACTTTCAAAAATAAAAACAAAAAATAAAAATACTAATAGATCTATGAAGGTTCAACTATTGGTAAATACTTTTTACAGATTTAAACCAACTTTGCAATGAGCACTCAGGTGACCGTCAAGGCCTCTTGGGCCTCTTGTTAATATTTAGACTCATCAAAGTGTATTTAAGCGTAAATCTACCCAATCATAATCCACCTATCCAGTGTTCGATACTTACGTCACATACATGTATAGAAATTGCCGTTATATTTCAACGCATAATAAGCTTAGACCAGGCAAACGGTTCACTATCGCGTAATATCATGATTTTTTTCTTCTACAAATCTTTGGTTACGATGTACTGTAAATAGTACAACAGAAACATATTTTTATATAGGCCTACATGTAATAATCTTGGTGCTCCCCTGATGGTTATTCATCGCGGTCAAAGTGCCCTTTTCGAAACACAGCATGCCCTTTTTTCCTTAGGGAAACACTATGTATATAGTTTGTGCGTATAGTATCTATTTAAATTAATTTTGTATTATAAAACACATGAACAGTTAATGTATTTATGTAACGTCAAACTCCGCCTGGAAATGCTACTAGTAATTCCGGATTTGACTTTAATACGCGTTAGATGGCCATGGTTTATTAGTAACCAGAATTTATTTCCGGCGTGATGACAGGCGACAACAAACCACAAAGTGCGTGGACTGCCGGTTGGCCGTGACGGGGAAAAAGGTATTTTCTCAAAGATATTTGAACCGATCATTACCTAATTATTTCAACTACATGTCAACTATAGAATCTCAAGTGAGCTGTAGTTTCAATTCGTACGATATGTCAATTTTACGAGATCTATAGGAACACAAGTCATGAGCACGTGACATGTACAGTACACCGACAGTCACATCTGAGCACTTCCGTGTAACAGTTGATTTAGTGTTTTTATCAGTTGTTTTGGTAAATGTGTACTTATGGATCGAGTATTAAATGACATTATAACATTCTCAGTAGAAAACTTCACATGTTTATTGCGTTGGTTCTTAAAAGTACATAATGTAGATGTCAGTCAGAAGCTGGTACTGTAACGTCATCTCTTCCGCTACAACATTGTCAACAGTAGCTAAGCCAATTTCTCATAGGACGTTGTTTTGTTAGTTTCAAATATGTCTCATCGTGTTATAGTTCTAACATTGTCGGAGTGTAACTGTATGTAAAACTTATGATGATGATAGTAATAAAAGTGACTCTTCACACAAGTGTTGATTAATTTCAGGGAAATTCGATTTGGTGGCTGAGCCAAAAGCCAAATCGATTTGCCCTCATCTTTGATAAACTTCCTGTCACTTGATTTGTTGCTCTTCAGCTCCTTGATGGTACTACTCCAAATGTGTTAGAGGTATATCACGACAAGACGGTTTTGAGCAAATTTTTCATAAATGTCCAATTGTTTAGCACAGGAGCCTGTTCCGGACTTGTTCCGGTCAGCTCTGGCTACAATGGCTAAACACAATCTCCTATAATGTACTCGGTCTGTTTTTATCTATATAGTCTATTTAAAAAAAAGGAAAAACATATATTGATGCCACCTCGTGGGGACAAATGCACTCCAACCTTTGAGTCTGACCCTTCACTTGGAAGAAAAAGAATTTAACTTGACTGACTAGTGGAGTTCTCATGTTATGGCAATAAGAATTGATGGTACAGTCGTGGGACATAAGTATTTGTCACTGATGTTTTTTTGCTATATATTCTATGTATTTTCATTTTTGTCTTTGAATTTTCTTGATCTCATTTATTGATAGATTTTCACCAAATTTGACATACTTATAGAGAATTGTCTACACTTTCAGCTCATAGTTCAAAATTTTCTGATGATTCATTTTCAAAATATAATTATTTTGGTGCACCGTTTAGTTTTTATGATGTCATTTCCTTCTGTTTTCTTAAAAAGTAGATAACAGATAATTATGCAAATGTTATGAGCTGAGAATGAAGCCAATTTTCTATAAGTAAGCCAAATTTGGTAGAATTCCATCGATAAATGAGATCAAGAAAATTCAAAGAAAAAAGGTAAAAATAGAATATACGGTAAACCTTCGGTTAGTTTGAACAAAATTAAATAAATATTGATGGACCAGTTCGAATTATCCGAAATTAAGCTTCAGGAAAAAATTGTGAGTTCGAACTATCCGAGTTGAAATCGGTAAAAATCAGTTTTGAGTACCGATGTACCTAGCATAAGCAATGTAAGGCAGAAAATCTATAGGAAAAGTATTTAGTTTCCTGAAGATAATGTTTTCAATCATTTTCTCGTAAACATTAGCATTTAATTTGTGATTTTATAATTAATTGCGTAGCAGAAGCCGCATGCATATATGTGCACGTGGACAAGGCCACACACAGCACTATTCACGATCGCGGCCTAGAATTTACAAAGACTTCCGTTAACTGAGATTGAAACTTTATTTAAACCACAGAAAATCTAGTTAGACCTTGTAATATTTCGAAAATATTTGTTTACATTCAGTTCGTAAAAGTAGGTCACAATCGCACTGTGACTGTCAGATTGTCCAAAACCCGATTGCATATTGTCTGCTTCTAAAATTCTAGTTTTAACCTGATGAAAAGCTACGTATTCATTGTTTAAGTACCCAATACGTGGGTTGTTTTGGCTGGAGCTGAATATGTAATCGCACCCACTTGCTGTGACCCAGCGGCTGGCTTTTGATGCTCGCTGTGACACCTCGTAACTGGCCTGTCCAAGCCAGCGTGTGGCACATGTTTACAGAAAATTAACACCTTGATCGGCTGACTAAAGATAGACTGAATGCATATTTTAATGTCGACTTAAACTGATATCTGTATCTAGATTGGACTTAACAAACATTGGCGATTTCTTCCACGTGTTTCCATCAGGTACAGCGAATTTTAATATACATTGTCGGGGCCTAAGATTAAACATTTGGCCTTGCTGTGTGTACGATATATCAGCATAAATAATTTTTATTCATGACTTAAAATGTTCATTACTTATCTGTCTAATGGTCATTAAAATGATCATTTATACAATCTATATTTCAAACATCAAAACTGTTGCAATATGCAAAATATATCACCATATTTTGGGACCCCATTGCGCCGATTTGCCGACAAAAAACTTACTTTTACCTTCATAATTTGACGTGTTCGAACTATCCGAAATAGGATTTATTATAAAAAGTCAGTTTTCAAACTATCACTAGCTAAAAAATTATTGGTTTTCTGGAAAAAATTGCGTGTTCGAACTATCCGGCGGTTCGAATTAACCGGAGGTTAATCGTATAGGGAAAAAACAACAGTGACAAATTCTTATGTCCCATGACTGTACATGTAGATCTACCCTTTATGGGGCAGGTATTCCTTCTGAGAAGAAGGCAAATAAAAAATAAAATAATTGACCTCTGTATAAAGGACCTTTACGAACACCTGACATTTTGTCTATATCCATTTGGTTTCCTTTATGAACAGGTTTGATTGTGCATGTTAGAGGCTAATGTTTGGATTGGTATATCTCTGGTAAGATGATGAAACACTGCCTTTTGCTGCCTGCTACATAGTTAATTTTGTTTTGTTGAAGGTGCAGGATATGGTTTAATTCTGGATGCTGAAGCCAGGAACTGTTACTGTTAAGAAACACCCATGTATTTCACAAACGACGTTGCTTTAATTTTGTCGGTAAGATTTTTTACAAATAATGTAAAATTTCAAATTTGTTTCATAACACAAAGTCCTTTCTCTTTGATGTGTGGTGATGATGATATGTGATATGTGCTTTACTGCCGTTCTATCATAAGATTGCACGATTGTGTAACAGTACTAGTGTATCGACTCATTCATCGCTACATGTTACATGTGAAGTGTTTATGTAACAGGCATTGTGATTGGCTGAGTTGATTTAAAAATAGAAGAGAAAAATGTGTGTGCACAATAAAGCTGTTTAGCCTGCCATTCGTTTTGACTTATTCAAATTGCTTTTTGTCCGTGGTCCGTCCGTCCGTCCGTCCGTCCGTCCTTCCGTCCGTCCGTTAACAATTCTTGTTATCGCTATTTCTCAGAAAGTACTGAAGGGATCTGTCTCAAAATTCATATGAAGGTTCCCCTAGGGCCCTAGTTGTGCATATTGCATTTTGGGACGGATCAGTCAACAAGATGGCCACCAGGCAGCCATCTTGGAATTTGATAGTTAAAGTTTGTTATCACTATTTCTCAGAAAGTACTGAAGGGATCTGTCTCAAATTTCATATGTAGATTCTCCAAGGGACCTAGTTGTGCATATTGCCTTTTGGGACCGATCGGTCAACAAGATTGCCGCCAGGCAGCCATCTTGGATTTTGATAGTTAAAGTTTGTTATCGCTATTTCTCAGAAAGTACTGAAGGGATCTGTCTCAAATTTCATATGTAGGTTCCCCTAGGGACCTAGTTGTGCATATTGCGTTTTGGGACCGATCGATGAACAAGATGGCCGCCAGGCAGCCATATTTGATATCTAAAGTTTGTTATCGCTATTTCTCAGAAAGTACTGAAGGGATCATTCTCAAATTTCATATATAGGTTCTCCTAGGGACCTAGTCGTGCATATTGTGTTTTGGGACCGATCGATGAACAAGATGGCCGCCAGGCAGCCATCATTGATTTTGATAGCTAAAGTTTGTTATCGCTATTTCTCAGAAAGTACTTGAGGGATCTGTCTCAAATTTCATATATAGGTTCCCCTAGGGACCTAGTTGTGCATGTTGTGTTTTGGGACCGACAAGTCAACAAGATGGCTGCCAGGCAGCCATCTTGGATTTTGATATTTAAAGTTTGTTATCGCTATTTCTCAGAAAGTATTGAATGGATCATTCTCAAATTTCACATGTAGGTTCCCCTAGGGCCCTAGATGTGCATATTGCGATTTGGGACCGAACATCAACAAGATGACCGCCAAGGAACCATCTTGGATTTTGATAGTTGAAGTTTGTTACTTCTATTTCTCAGAAAGTACTGAAGCGATCTGTCTCAAATTTTATGTGTAGTATATGTTTGAAAAAGTTTAAAAAGTAGAGAAAAGATCCATCTTTCCATTGTCAGACATAGATCATTCTTTGGTGGGCGCCAAGATCCCTCTGGGATCTCTTGTTATGGTAAACAGAACACTTTATTTCCAGTGAAATACGTAATATAGTCTGATATTCAACGAATTTAACAACTTCTTCACTGACCTTTGTTGGTGTCTTGATAGGCCGAACACGTGGAAGCAGAGAACCATGCTGTTCCTCGTACATTTACAAACGCCGACCGCTTTAGATATATATTTCCATATGACACCCTATTATTGTATATTTTCACTACCCTTTCGCGTACTTTTAGATTGGTTCGTGGCTTTGACACATTGACATATGATCGGTTGAGGACTGCTTGTAATTTTGGCGCAATTTTAGCGAGAGATTAAAATAGTAACATACACATGTGCAAACACACATGTACCGGTAACTTATAATATGCATGCGTTGACAGCTTGGCGATTGACGATTTTTGGTACTTCCACACTTTATTATTCAGTATAAAGTTCAAATTAAGAGTTAAATTAACATTTTAGATATACCTTACCATAATTATGAAACTGAACAGTTATGTTTTAGCAGATACTTTCTTCTTGACCTTCATATTTATTCATTACCAGTATTATTATATTTAAATCAATATCATGTATTCTTCTACAGCTAGTATAACCTGATTGTGTGTTATCTCTTTCTATGTTTGATTTTTTCCCCAATCATATTATTTATATATTTACAACAGCTATTTCAGGAAACTCGGTCCGTCAAGTTCGTCACATGTACTAGGTGTACCACGGAAAAAACACCCAGGATCAAAACAGTCATGCATATTTTTACAGCGCGAATTCTATATATCAGTGTTATTTATTTGTACGGCGTAATACTTTTATTTTACAAATGTTAATTTTTCATATGTTTATCTATTTGAACATTTGAAATTGTTTCGACGTACTTACAACGTCCCTAAATGCACAAATAGGGGCCATTTTAAACTGGGGTGTTTTCCCGCCGATGTACAATTAGGTTGTGTAACGTTTATTTATATATGTACACTCAGCCAATCACAATGCGTGTTACATAGACGCTTCACCTGTAACATGTAGCGATGTAATCTACTACAGTGAGTCGATACACTAGTACTGTAACACAATCGTGCAGTCTTATGATAGAACGGCAGTAACAGCACTTGATACAAATCAAATGAAATCAACCTTATTAGCTCACCTGGTCCGAAGGACCAAGGTGAGCTTATGCTATACCGTGGGGACCGTCGTCTGTCCTTCTGTCAACAATCGACTTCTTCTCCATAACCGCTGGTCTGATTTCAACAAAATTTGACTGGTAGCATCCTTATGGGCTACTAACTGAAAATTGTACAAATGACGGGGCTGAACCCCCCAGCGGCCTGAGGGGCGGGGCCAAAAGGGGTCAATTTGGCTATTTCCATATAAACGACTTCTTCTCTGAAACTAAGCATGGGATAACACCCATAATGCAATGGTAGCATCCTTATAGACTGAGGATTCAAAATTGTACAAATGATAAGGCTGACCCCCAGGGGCCTGAGGGGTGGGGCCAAAAGGGGTCAATTTGGCTATTTTCATATAAACGACTTCTCTGAAACTAAGCATGGGATAGCAATAATAATGCAATTGTTGCATCATTATAAGGTGGGGATTCAAAATTGTGCAAATGATAGGGCTGACCCCCCCGGGGGCCTGAGGGGCAGGGTCAAAATGTCTTCATCTCTGCAACTAAGCATGGGATAGCATCAATAATGCAATAGTAGCATTCTTATAGGGTGGGGATTCAAAGTTGTGCAAATGATAGGGCTGACCTCCTGGGGGCCTGAGGGGCGGGGTCAAAAGAGGTCAATTTGACTATTTCTATATTAACGACTTCTTTGCAACTAAACACGGTATTGCGCTCATAATGCAATGGTAGCATTCTTATAGGGTGGGGATTCAAAACTGTTCAAATGATGGGACTGACCAGGGGGTTGAGGAGCAAGGTGGAAAGGGATCAATTTGGCTGTTACCATATAAACAACTTCTTCTCTGCAAGTTAGCATGGGAGAGCACTCATAATGCAATAGTAGCTTCCTTATAGGGGGGGATTCAAAATTGTATAAATGATGGGATAGACCCTCCCAGAGGTTGAGGTCGGGGTCAAAAGGGATTAATTTGGCTGTTATCATATAAACGACTTCTTCTCTGCAACCAAGCATGGAAGAGCACTCATAATGCAATGGTAGCATCCTTTTAGGGTGGGAATTTGAAATTGTACAAATGATAGGGCTGACCCCCGGGGCCTTAGATGTGGGGCCAAAAATGTCAATTAGGCTACTATTTTCATATAAATTACTTCCTCTCTGAACCTATGTATTGGATAGCATATTTGTATGGTATCTATAGCATCATTATAATTATGGTTGTGATTTAAAATTAACAAATTGAGTCAGTTTTGCTAATTTTTAGCTTACCTCTCCCGAATCGCTACTAGTCATAGAGTTTTGCATGGATTATAACCAAATTTGGCCACAAACATCTTTGGAGAAGGGGAACAGAACTTGTATAAATTTTGGCTCTGACCCCCAGGGGGCAGGAGAGACGGGGCTCAATAGGGAAAAAAGAGGGAAATCCTATAAATCGCTATTTGTCCTAGAGTTCTGCATGGATTGTAACCAAAATTGGCTACAAATATCCTTGGGGGAAGGGGAACAGAACTTGTATAAATTTTGGCTCTGACTCCCAGGGCCAGGAGAGGCAGGGGTCTAATAAAGAAAATAAGAGGTAAATCCTATTAATCGCTACTTGTTGTAGAGTTCTGCATGGATTGTAACCAAATTTGGCCACAAATATCCATGGAAAAAGGGGAACAGAACTTGTATGAATTTTGGCTCTGACCCGCTGGGGGCAGGAGGGTCGGGGCCCAAAAGGGGGAATAGAGGTAAATCCTATAAATCGCTACTTGTCCTAGAGTTCTCACATGGATTGTAACCAAATTTGGCCACAAACATCCATGGGAAAAGGGGAACAGAACTTGTATGAATTTTGGCTCTGACCCGCTGGGGGCAGGAGGGTCGGGGCCCAATAGGGGAAATAGAGGTAAATCCTATAAATCGCTACTTGTCCTAGAGTTCTCACATGGATTGTAACCAAATTTGGCCACAAACATCCATGGGAAAAGGGGAACAGAACTTGTATAAATTTTGGCTCTGACCCCACGGGGGCAGGAGAGACGGGGCTCAATAGGGGAATTTGAGCTAAGTCCTATAAATCGCTACTTGTCCTAGAGTTCTGCATGGATTGTAACCAAAATTGGCCACAAATATCCTTGGGGGAAGGGGAATAGAACTTTTATAAATTTTAGCTCTGACCAACAGGGGCCAGGAGGGGCGGGGTCCAATAAAGAAAATAAGAAGTAAATCCTATAAATCGCTACTTGTCGTAGAGTTCTGCATGGATTGTAACCAAATTTGGTCACAAACATCCATGGGGGAAGGGAAATAGAGCTTGTATAAATTTTGGCTCTGACCCCCCCGGGGGCAGGAGAGGTGGGGTCCAATAAGGGAAAATAGCGATAAATCCTATAAATCGCTATTGTAGAGTTCTGCATGAATTGTAACCAAATTTGGCCACAAACATCCTTGGGAGAAGGGGAATACAACTTTTATAAATTTTGACTCCGACTCCCCAGGGGCAGGAGGGGTGGGACCCAATAAGGGAAATAGAGGTACACCCTATAAATCACTGTTTGTCCTATAGAGTTCTGCATGGATTGTAACCAAATTTGGCCACAAACATCCATGGGAAAAGGGGAACAGAACTTGTATAAATTTTGGCTCTGACCCCATGGGGGCAGGACGGACGGGGTCAATAGGAGAATTAGAGGTAAATATTCAAATAACTTCAGAAAAGAAACAATGAACCTGTATTCAGAACATTATTTGGCATTACAAACCAGGTGAGCGATACAGGCCCTCTGGGCCTCTTGTTCTAATTGTAAGAGTTTTTGTGAGAATTACAAAAAAAAACAGGTGAGAGATACAGGCCCTCTGAGCCTCTTGTTAATTGAACACCTTGTAAGGTTTTAACACATTTATTTGACAAAGACACAAATGATCCTGACATGGTCCCGAGAAAGTGTTGTTATTTTTCGGGTTGATCCAAAATCCAAGATGGCCGCCACAGCCGCCATCTTGAAAACACATTTTGAACTTCTTCTCAAGTTCTACTCGTGCGATATGGCTGAAACTTGCATGAAATGGTCCTGACATGGTCACGACAAAGTGTTGTTATTTTTCGGGTCGATCTGAAATCCAAGATGGCCCCCACCTTGAAAACACATTTTGAACTTCTTCTCGAGTTCTACAAGTGTGATTTGGCTGAAACTGGCATGAAATGATCATGACATGGTCCCGACAAAGTGTTGCTATTTTTCGGGTTGATCCAAAATCCAAGATGGCCACCACAACCGCCATTTTGAAAACATATTTTGAACTTCTTCTCAAGTTCTACAGATGCAATTTGGCTGAAACTTGCATGAAATTACCCTGACATGATCCCGACAAAGTGTTGTTACATCTCTGGGTGATCACAAATCGAAGATGGCTACCATAACACTAAGCTTACATCTAATTAATTTCCTATATGATTATTGCCAAGGTAGTCAGATGACCGTTAAGGCCCTTTTGCCTCATGTTCTTAAGTTCTTCGGGATATGACAAAAAAAAAAAAAATTGGTCGCAAACTACATGTAAATCAACATAGCAGATTCTCACAAAAGTTTGCATACAAATTTTTTCATAACCTAATTAAATTAAAGAATAGTGACATCAAAGCTCATAATTAATTTTTTGGACTATTGGTACTTGATGAAATTTATTTTCCAAATCTAAATGCACCGTCAATGTCGCTCTATTGTGAAGTCACAATAATGTCTGGTTTTCGTGTCATTCTCAGATTTTTTCTTCGTAGAGGCTAGTGTTTCCTGTTTTGACTATTCAAACAAAGGGATTTATATTTCAAAAAGTGTTGACATGTCAATAGAAAAATTCATGTAGATTTTATAGTGAGATAAAGGTAAACAATATAATTTACATTTTGAAATTGATATGAATTAATCACTAGATGGTTATCTAACTATATGTTGTTCTACTTTCAGGTCCTGGTTTTCCAATACCAATTTTCTAATGTGTATAACAAGCCAGAGGAGGATCAGTGCAGCATCATACTGGATGGAGAGGACAAATATCATAAGAGATTGTGAGTAACTAGAAGAGAATACTTGAACTATTTTGAATACAGTATGAAAGAAGATAGGTGTCGGCTGCTGAATACACCGCATATATATGTTATACATCAACATATTAGTTTATACGATAGCATTATTATAATATGTACATAATGATCATCTATCTATTTTCAAATATTGCTAAGCCCTGTTGAATTTTTAGCTCACCTGGCCCGAAGGGCCGGTGAGGTTATGTTATGGCTGCGTCCGCCGTCCGTCATCCGTCCGTCCGTCGGTCCGCCCGTCCGTCCGTCAACATTTAATTTAAATCACTACTAGTCATAGACTTCCGCATGGATTGTAACCAAATTTGGCCTCAAACATCCTTGGGGGAAGGGGAACAGAGCTTGTATAAATTTTGGCTCTGACCCCCCGGGGGCAGGAGGGGCGGGGCCCAATAGGGGAAATAGAGGTAAATCCTATAAATCACTACTTGTCCTAGAGTTCTGCATGGATTGTAACCAAATTTGGCCACAAACATCCTTGGGGGAAGGGGAACAGAACTTGTATAAATTTTGGCTCTGACCCGCCGGGGGCAGGAGAGGCGGGGCCCAATAGGGAAATAAGAGGTTAATTTAAAATTCTTTCAGAAAAGAAACAATGAACCTGTATTCAGAACATTACTTGGCATTACAAACCAGGTGAGCGATACAGGCCCTCTGGGCCTCTTGTTTTTATAATGACCAGTTATCAGAATCAACCTCATGAGTTGTTTCCTTTGACTATGACATTTTGTTAATTTTGCAGAATTAATCAGATCCATTAATATTATGAAAAGTGGTGTCATTTATTGGAAGTTCAACCTATAAATTGTAGTTATGAGATTGCAGAATAGTCTATTGGTCTTCTTTGGGAAAAAGCTTTCCTTCTGAAATGAATATTTTAAGCCATATAATTCAAGCTTGATTATACAGTACTAACCAATTTACCACTTAAAGTATCGTTATTATTATGTCATAAATAGCAAAATGTTAATTGAAAAATGACTCCAAATTATATTCTAAGATGTAACTGTTAGAACTTGTTCAGTACAAAAACAAGAAATGGCTCATAAATTCAGATATATTTTGTTCATGACACACTGTTTCTGAAATTGTTGTTGCCTTTGTTTAATATGGTTTACTTGGTTTTATGTCCGATAGACAGCCAGAGTCATTTAAGACTTACCAAATTTAGTTGGAGCTGGAGTACTTAAAAACTGCTGACCAGCGGTCAGTACCTGGCAACTGCCCCACATGGGACTCTCAACCCAGAGGTGAAGGAAATCTTGATCACTCGGCCATCGTCTGTCAAAAATAATGTACTCTTATGAACACCATTAACACAACAATCAACCTCATTCTAGCACAAATGCTTTAACCATATGGGGAACCGGATGCAGTTACACAGATCCAACATGGCGGCAATACATGCTAGTAAATCATACTCATTACTACCTGTTCATAGAATAAATTTTTCAAGGATACCAGTTGTAGATTGTTTCTTGTAACAAAATTAGCAAGATTTGCAGCGAAAGTCATATACAACCCCCTGCACTAATACAAAATATTATATGATTTCCAAGTATACAATACAGTGTAATGAAATATATATCTAGACAATTTCCACTTGTGAATTTGATTATATGTATCTTTTTACAGTCTCTACGTAAGTACCTCTGATAGCCGAAAACTGCTGAGATGTACCTACTGCTCAGCGAAAACAAGGGAATCAACTCAGATTTATCTAGATGCCAGGGAGGACCAGTGTGTGAAGAACAATGAAAACATTCCACTAAAGTTTGATCTGGTGCCCAGGTGTAGGCACATGGACCCTATTAGTAAGTTGAAATATTCCATATAACGGTATAACAAAATTATCATATGACTGACCCGTTCAGCTATACCTTCAAATATCATTAGACATACGTGTAATGATAATGGCGTCGTAATCAAATATGACATATCACACGATTGTCTTGTTAGATGGAAACATAAAATCTGAGCCTGATTTTGCCATTCTTTTATAGAAACAAAATTAAAAGTATCGTCTATATTTCCAGAAATACTAGTTATGTGATAAATAGAATCTTACACTAAAAGCTCGTCCAATATCAAATTGTTTAAATTATTTAATAAACTTGTATTACTTATCCACTATGTAATCCACAATGTAAGATCCTCTTTATACAACTCTGGTACTAAGTAGGTATAAGTAAAATTATGGAATGGGCAATGAGATTTCTGTCAGCAAGGATACAGAAAACCTAGCTGCATTGTGAAAAAAATAAAGATATTTCTATAAAACTGTCTTTAGTAGATGGAAATGTCACATGCAGAATATATTAAGAAGAAACAAGAAAGTTTTCCCTTGATTTATATACTAGTTATGTGATGAAAAGATTGCACTCATGGCTATGTCATGACTATTAAGTTAATAAACTACATGGTCGCCATATAAAATAATTCTAATTAGGAGAATGATATCAAATGCAAGTTGAAATGATTTTCTTTCACTTTATTATTCAGCTTGCATCATCCCAAATCCAATTGAGAATGGAGAATGGGTATGTCCGTGTAGCGGTTTAGATAACATCCCAAGTGGAGAGGTTTTGGTGTATACCAACTGTACCCAGCAGTGTAAGCCTGGCTACATACTTGTTGGGGAGTCCTTTGGACATTGTGGGGAAAGATGGCCGATTGACAAAAGGTTCCCTACAGAGTTTCGATTTGGAAATGCTAGATGTGCGAAAAGTAAGTTTAACTAGAAAAGTAAAAAGATGCGAACATATATTTGTAGTCATACTTGTGCGCTTTTTGTACCAGAAAATTTGCACTAAGATAATTGTATTCACTTTGAAAAGATTTAATGATTGTGTGATTTCATGGTTGTACTTTAACTTGTTAAAGAACATTTTGTGCTTCAATTTGATTTTGACAGAATTACCTATAGTATGTATCGTGTAGTTATTATGTAAATTAAATGGCACAATATTGATTTAGTTGTGAAAGCTAACTTTCAAATTTCCAGTGTTGTATGTATCATTATGACATCTTTATTGAAGTTAATACGATACTGATCATTCTAGCAGTATAATAATGATACAGTGGACCTGGGATAATCCTGACGCCGATTGTTCGGACAACTCACAATCCGGACAGAAATGTTATTTATACTCGCTAGTTCGGAAATTCGGATTCTGAATCCAGAACTCCATTTTGGGAACGGAATGTAATTCTCATTTCTAAATTCCTGCAATAATCTGGACAATTTTCTGTCGCCAGGTGCCGAGAAAATTATTTTCTGAGGTTCGGGTACAATAAAGTGAGATAATATTCACAAAATTAAAACGTATTTTAAATGTATGTGAATCTATTCAAATTCATCGTCTATGGTATATGATGTAAAGGCTACGGCACATGTCATATACACGTGTGTGACATTGTGCACGAAAGTTATACATGAACGTGCACATGGTTGTTACACACGTCTGTAAGTCAGAAAGCAAAAGACTTATGGAAATGGTCAATAAAAACAAACAATATACAAAATAACAATTATATTCGTCCATAAAATGGTTCACAACTATTTATTATCATAGTTTTCTTATGCCAAGGATGTAGATATAGATCCTTTGTTAGGCATTTTGAAACATAATTTGCCGTACATCAGATCAAGAGAGGGATATGTAGCTATATGCATACATCAAACACAATTAATGATGGCATTTGGTTTTGTCTTTAAAAAAGAAATACGTTTATTTCATATTCTTAATGTACTATGAAAAAAATAGCTATAAAACATAATAAACAAAGTATTTATTATAGTACACGTATATTACATAGAAATCTATCATCGATTACATGATCAAGGGGAGTAACTCGTACATGACAATTTAATTGACTAAGAACACGGAATTTGGCAGTTTGGAAAATTCGTAATCAGGACAGTTTAGGCTGGGAACGAAGGTGTCTGGATTATCGAGGGTCCACTGTATTTGATCATAGCACTATAGTAATGATATTAATTTGAAACAAATTTTGATTTTAGATTTCCTAGCTAAAGTTAAAAAGAATGATGTAATTAATTGTAATTCTACATTTTTGTTTACCAGGAGAGAGCGCTGATCAGCAAATCAATCATATATTGATTGTTGTTGTTGCATGTGTCAGTAAGTCAAATTTACTTTTTTCACTTTTATAAGATATTCTGAATGAAGAAAATACACTCAAATACCATGTTCAATAAATCTTAATTGACTTTGAGATAAAGAGATGTGACTGACAAATACAGTTACTGTAAAACCATGAGATAATGAGATGTGCAGGGGTTTCATTATCAGGCGGTACACGGTACTTTTTGCTGGTTAAACCTAGCTGTCGTACTGTCTGATTTGGCTAAATTACATTAGATAGCATACAGATGATACAGAAAAGTATCCCCTGAAATTCAATGCAATTGTACCGCCTCTTTTGAAAGATAATGAAACCCCTGGATGTGACTGACAAATACAGTTACTGTAAAACCATGAGATAATGAGGTTTGACTGACAAATACAGTTACTGTAAAACCATGAGATAATGAGATGTGACTGACAAAATGAGATATGACTGACAAATACAGTTGCTGTAAAACCATGAGATAATGAGATGTGACTGACAAATACAGTTGCTGTAAAACCATGAGATAATGAGATGTGACTGACAAATACAGTTACTGTAAAACCATGAGATAATGAGATGTAACTGACAAATACGATTACTGTAAAACCATGAGATAATGAGATGTGACTGACAAAATGAGATATGACTGACAAATACAGTTGCTGTAAAACCATGAGATAATGAGATGTGACAGACAAATACATTTACTGTAAAACCATGAGATAATGAGGTGTGACTGACAAATACAGTTACTGTAAAACCATGAGATAATGAAATGTGACTGACAAATACAGTTACTGTAAAACCATGATATAATGTGATGTGACTGACAAATACATTTACTGTAAAACCATGAGATAATGAGATGTGACTGACAAATACAGTTACTGTAAAACCATGAGATAATGAGATGTGACTGACAAATACAATTACTGTAAAACCATGAGATAATGAGATGTGACTGACAAATACAGTTACTGTAAAACCATGAGATAATGAGGTGTGACTGAAAAATACAGTTACTGTAAAACCATGATATAATGAGGTTTGACTGACAAAAACAGTTACTGTAAAACCATGAGATAATGAGATGTGACTGACAAATACAGTTACTGTAAAACCATGAGATAATGAGATGTGACTGACAAATACAGTTACTGTAAAACCATGATATAATGAGGTTTGACTGACAAAAACAGTTACTGTAAAACCATGAGATAATGAGATGTGACTGACGAATACAGTTACTGTAAAACCTTGATATAGTGAGATGTGACTGACAAATACAGTTACTGTAAAACCATGATATAGTGAGATGTGACTGACAAATACAGTTACTGTAAAACCATGAGATAATGTGATGTGACTGACAAATACAGTTACTGTAAAACCATGAGATAATGAAATGTGACTGACAAATACAGTTACTGTAAAACCATGATATAATGAGGTTTGACTGACAAATACAGTTACTGTAAAACCATGAGATAATGAGATGTGACTGACAAATACAGTTACTGTAAAACCATGAGATAATGAGGTGTGACTGACAAATACATTTACTGTAAAACCATGAGATAATGAGATGTGACTGACAAATACAGTTACTGTAAAACCATGAGATAATGAGGTGTGACTGACAAATACATTTACTGTAAAACCATGAGATAATGAGATGTGACTGACAAATACAGTTACTGTAAAACCATGAGATAATGAGGTGTGACTGACAAATACAGTTACTGTAAAACCATGATATAATGAGATGTGACTGACAAATACAGTTACTGTAAAACCATGATATAATGAGGTGTGACTGACAAATATACAGTTACTGTAAAACCATGAGATAATGAGGTGTGACTGAACAAAATACAGTTACTGTAAAACCATGAGATAATGAAATGTGACTGACAAATACAGTTACTGTAAAACCATGATATAATGTGATGTGACTGACAAATACAATTACTGTAAAACCATGAGATAATGAGATGTGACTGACAAATACAGTTACTGTAAAACCATGAGATAATGAGATGTGACTGACAAATACAGTTACTGTAAAACCATGAAATAATGAGATGTTACTGACAAATACAGTTACTGTAAAACCATGAGATAATGAGGTGTGACTGACAAATACAGTTACTGTAAAACCATGAGATATAATGAGGTCTAACTGACAAATAGTTACTGTAAAACTTTGAGATAATGAGGTCTGACTGACAAATACAGTTACTGTAAAACCATGAGATAATGAGGTCTGACTGACAAACACAGTTACTGTAAAACCATGAGATAATGAGGTCTGACTGACAAATACAATTACTGTAAAACCATTAGATAATGAGATGTGACTGACAAATACAGTTACTGTAAAACCATGAGATAATGAGGTGTGACTGACAAATACAGTTACTGTAAAACCATGAGATAATGAGATGTGACTGACAAATACAGTTACTGTAAAACCATGATATAATGAGGTGTGACTGACAAATACAGTTGCTGTTTTAAAATCATGCATACAACTTTAGGTTCCATGTCAATAGTTTGAGGAAATCAGATAGACATGAAGGCTCTAATTGATACACAATTGTTCCATGCAATGCAAGATTTATCAGACTTATACTTGTTGCTTGATTTATGAGGTACATTCTGTATGATACATGTATGACATGTTAAATGTTTTGTCATTAATCATCATTGTTAATGTATGCCTCCAACCAGCTGTCCCCTTTCCTCGATATTCCAGGGGTTACTATCACTCTCATTATATTTACCCGTGGAATATATTATAGCAAAACTGAAGGCTGTCTGTGCAATAACAGATGAGACAGGAAGTTTATTTCATTGATAAAATAGAGTAATGATACACTGTGGTTGACTGTGTGGCTTTATAGTTGGGTGTTGCTGTAATTTTCAAAGGAAGTCTCTGCAGATCTTTGATTGGTTAGTTAAGGGCTACCAAGTTTGTTCAAATACTAGTAAATGACCTTAAACTTCATTCAGGGTCAATTAGGCTAAAATCTTTAATAACATCTTTTGAATGACTAAGTGCCCTAGAGACCTGATATTGGGCCTTTAGCATGGTGGCCTGAAGGGCTTCCAAGTTTTTTCAAATAAATTGACCTTGACCTTCATTCAAGGTCACAGTTGTAAATTGGCTTAAAGTTTAAATGACTTTTGAATAACTAAGAGTCCAAGAGACCTGATATTGGAACTGTAGCATGGTGGGATGAAGGACTACCAAGTGTGTTCAAATTAATCACCTTGACCGCCTTCATTCAAGGTCACAATGAAGGTCAATGTCCAGGGTTCCCCCACAACCTTGAAAACTGGAAAAAGTTGGGAAAATTGAAATAAAAAGAAGATAGGGAAAACCTTGAGAAACAAGGAAAACTTGTTGATATGCCTTGATAAAGACTTGAATTTTATTACTTTCTTTAATCCATAATTTATTAAACTGGGTCTAACCAGCAACTAGCTTATTTGTTAAACTCTTTAACATGAGAAGCATAGAGGAAGCTACACACACAAACCAATGTTAATACATAGTTTATTCACTGTTTTCTTTCGAGTAATGAATGTAATTTTATGTTGGAATAGGTCCAGTCAGCATCATTCAAGTTGCATTACTTTTAAAAAATAAGCATACACACAGCTTGTGAAATGTATCTGAAAGTGTGAAAACATGATTTGAATTTCACTTATTGTCATTGAAAAAATCTTGAAAAAGCCTTGAATTATGGTCCAAAAAATAGTGGGAACCTCGCACTGTCAAATATACTACAATCTCTAAACAACTTACTATGAATTTCATTTATGCTATATATTGTATTAACAGTCAGATCACCATTAAGGTCTATTAGGTCTCTTGGTCTCCTGGACTACCTACAGTTCTCCTGAACTACCTTCAGTTCTCCTGGACTACCGTCAGTTCTCCTGAACTACCTTCAGTTCTCCTGAACTACCTTCAGTTCTGAACTACCTTCAGTTCTCCTGAACTACCTTCAGTCCTCCTGGACTACCTTCAGTTCTCCTGGACTACCTACAGTTCTACTGGACTACCATCAGTTCTCCTGAACTACCTTCAGTTCCTTTCTCCTGAACTACTTTCAGTTCTTCTGAACTACCTTCAGTTCTCCTGGGCTACCTTCAGTTCTCCTGGACTACCTTCAGTCCTCCTGGACTACCTTCAGTCCTCCTGGACTACCTTCAGTTCTCCTGAACTACCTTCAGTTCTCCTGGACTACCTTCAGTTCTCCTGAACTACCTTCAGTTCCATTCTCCTGAACTACTTTCAATTCTCCTGAACTACCTTCAGTTCTCCTGGGCTACCTTCAGTTCTCCTGAACTACCTTCAGTTCTCCTGAACTACCTTCAGTTCTCCTGAACTACCTTCAGTTCTCCTGGACTACCTTCAGTTCTCCTGAACTACCTTCAGTTCTCCTGGACTACCTTCAGTTCTCCTGAACACTACCTTCAGTTCTCCTGAACTACCTTCAGTTCTCCTGAACTACCTTCAGTTCTCCTGAACTACCTTCAGTACTCCTGGACTACCTTCAGTTCTCCTGGGCTACCTTCAGTTCTCCTGGACTACCTTCAGTTCTCCTGGACTACCTTCAGTTCTCCTGGACTACCTTCAGTACTCCTGGACTACCTTCAGTTCTCCTGGGCTACCTTCAGTTCTCCTGGACTACCTTCAGTCCTCCTGGACTACCTTCAGTCCTCCTGGACTACCTTCAGTCCTCCTGAACTACCTTCAGTCCTCCTGAACTACCTTCAGTCCTCCTGGACTACCTTCAGTCCTCCTGGACTACCTTCAGTTCTCCTGAACTACCTTCAGTTCTCCTGAACTACCGTCAGTTCTCCTGAACTACCTTCAGTTCTCCTGGACTATCGTCAGTTCTCCTGAACTACCTTCAGTTCTCCTGGACTACCTTCAGTTCTCCTGGACTACCTTCAGTCCTCCTGGACTACCTTCAGTTCTCCTGGACTACCTTCAGTTCTCCTGAACTATCTTCAGTTCTCCTGAACTACCTTCAGTTCTCCTGGACTACCTTCAGTTCTCCTGAACTACCTTCAGTTCTCCTGAACTACCTTCAGTTCTCCTGAACTACCTTCAGTTCTCCTGAACTACCTTCAGTTCCATTCTCCTGGACTACCTTCAGTTCTCCTGAACTACCTTCAGTTCCATTCTCCTGAACTACCTTCAGTTCCTGAACTACCTTCAGTTCTCCTGAACTACCTTCAGTTCTCCTGGGCTACCTTCAGTTCTCCTGAACTACTTTCAGTTCTCCTGGACTACCTTCAGTTCTCCTGAACTACCTTCAGTTCTCCTGAACTATTTTCATTTCTCCTGGACTACCTTCAGTTCTCCTGCACTACCTTCAGTTCTCCTGGACTACCTTCAGTTCTCCTGAACTACCTTCAGTTCTCCTGGACTACCTTCAGTTCTCCTGAACTACCTTCAGTTCTCCTGGACTACCTTCAGTTCTCCTGAACTACCTTCAGTTCTCCTGGACTACCTTCAGTTCTCCTGGGCTACCTTCAGTTCTCCTGGACTACCTTCAGTTCTGCTGAACTACCTTCAGTTCTCCTGAACTACCTTCAGATCTCCTGGACTACCGTCAGTTCTCCTGAACTACCTTCAGTTCTCCTGAACTACCTTCAGTCCTCCTGGACTACCTTCAGTCCTCCTGGACTACCTTCAGTTCTCCTGGACTACCTTCAGTTCTCCTGAACTACCTTCAGTTCTCCTGGACTACCTTCAGTTCTCCTGAACTACCTTCAGTTCTGAACTACCTTCAGTTCTCCTGAACTACCTTCAGTTCTCCTGAACTACCTTCAGTTCTCCTGAACTACCTTCAGTTCTCCTGGACTACCTTCAGTTTTCTTATGATATATTAACAGTAACCCCTGGAGTATTGAGAATGACAACTTGATAAGCATGAAAACTTTGATATTTCGCTGGATTTATGTTTGAATAAAGAGTACTTAATTAGGTCTTAAAATACATTCTTTAGCTTTCTTTGTAATTAGTAATTTTAGAAATTACATTGAATCAACTTTCTTCTGGATATTGATCATTGGTCCTGAGTTTGGCTGCCATGTAACATTGTAATGTAATTGTTTATTACCTGTAATACACCTGTTGATTGAATGTAGTTTCCTTGTATTAACACATAAAATCGAGAAGTGAACCTGAAATCCACTATACAAAAACTGACATGTTTTGTCTTTAACATTTATCTGACTGAACCATTGTAATTTACAGGTTTTTGTGGAGTTTGTGGATGTATAGCATTGGTATTTTGTTATTGCTGTCGTTGTTGCTGCTTCAAAAACTGCCGACGGAAGAGTAAGTACTGAAGATCTATTGTATGTATATTTTTAGCTCACCTGGCCCGAAGGGCCGGTGAGTTTATGTCATGGCGCAGCGTCCATCATTCGTCGTCCGTCATCCGTCCGTCCGTCGTCCGTCTGTCCGTCAACATTTCCTTTAAATCACTACTAGTCATAGAGTTCTGCATGGATTGTAAACAAATTTGGCCACAAACATCCTTGGGGGCGGGGGAACAGAACTTGTATAAATTTTGGCTCTGACCCCCCGGGGGCAGGAGGGGCGGGGCCCAATAGGGGAAATAGAGGTAAATCCTATAAATCGCTACTTGTCCTAGAGTTCTGCATGGATTGTAACGAAATTTGGCCACAAACATCCTTGGGGGAAGGGGAACAGAACTTGTATAAATTTTGGCTCTGACCCCCCGGGGGCAGGAGGGGCGGGGCCCAATAGGGGAAATAGATGTAAATCCTATAAATCGCTACTTGTCATAGAGTTCTGAATGGAATGTAACCAAATTTGGCCAAAAACATCCTTGGGGGAATGGAAACAGAATTTGTATAAATTTTGGCTCTGACGCCCCGGGGGCAAGAGGGGTGGGGCCCAATAGGGGAAATAGAGGTAAATCCTATAAATCGCTACTTGTCCTAGAGTTCTGCATGGATTGTAACCAAATTTGGCTACAAACATCCTTTGGGGAAGGGGAACAGAATTTGTATAAATTTTGGCTCTGGCCCCCCAGGGGCTGGAGGGGTGGGGCCCATTAGGGAAAATAGAGGTAAATCCTTTAAATCGCTACTAGTCATAGAGTTCTGCATGGATTGTAACCAAATTTGGCCACAAACATCCTTTGGGGAAGGGGAACAGAATTTGTATAAATTTTGGCTCTGGCCCCCCAGGGGCTGGAGGGATGGGGCCCAATAGGGGAAATAGAGGTAAATCCTTTAAAACGCTACTAGTCATAGAGTTCTGAATGGAATGTAACCAAATTTGGCCAGAAATATCCTTGGGAGAATAAGAACTGAGTTTGTATAAATTTTGGCTCAGGTCCACGGGGCAGAAGGGGCGGGGCCCAATAGGGGAATTATAGGTAAATAATATAAATCGCTACTTGTCCTAGAGATCTGCATGGATTGTAACCAAATTTGGCCACAAACATCCTTGGGGGAAAGGGAACAGAACTTGTATAAAATTTGGCTCTGACCCCCTGGGGGCAGGAGGGGCGGGGCCCAATAGGAGAAATAGAGAGAAATTCTATAAATCGCAGCTTTTCCTAGAGTTCTGCATGTATTGTAACGAAATTTGGCCACAAACATCCTTGGGAGAAGGGGAACAGTACTTGTATAAATTTTGGCTCTGATCCTCCGGGGCAGGAGGGGTGGGGCCCAATAGGGGAATTAGAGGTATATATTCAAATTCCTTCAGAAAAGAAACAATTAACAAGTATTCACAACAGTAATTGGCATTACAAACCAGGTGAGCGATACAGGCCCTCTGGTCCTCTTGTTATCACTTATAGTGAAAAGAGATGAGAAAGAGTCAAAATGGTTGAAATTAAATTTTCTGTCTTCTAGCTATCATCATGTAAATTTTGACGTGTGTAAATAACCAGCTTGAGGGTACATTGTATATGTTGGGTGTGCAATAAAATTGTCTTTATTATGCTCTTGCCATGAAATGTCACAGTTTTTTTGACTACCAAATTTGTTGGATAGGCACCGGTACATGTCTGCCAATGTGCACAATAATTTGATATGTTGAAATTTAATCAGATACTGGTAATGAGATGTGTGGATATGAATGAATTGGATGACTATCCAAGGGTTACAAAATGTAATGATGGGCTCAAGACTTGCCAAGAGGTTTACAACATTTAATGATCCAGAGGGTAGACTGCATTCTTTCATATCTACACATTAAAGAGTATTTTCTGTCATACTGTGGGGTTATTGCACCATTTTGAAAAATTTTCAGTAAAAACTGTGACTGAAAATAAAATCTACATACATCTACATAAAAATTGTGCAATATTTTAGCACTAAGCTAATGGGAGCTCAAATGTAACATCTTTTGTTTTAACAACTCCCAATATACATTTCAGTATTTGTGTTTGTTCGATTGTCTCTGATCACCTGTTATGTCATATAATTACATAATTTTATACATCTATATTTTCAGATACAGAAAAGAGTGTCAGAAACAGAGTTGAGCTAAAAGATTACAAGTCTTCCACAGGATCATCAAATACTGGCACTCAAGGTAGGTCACTCTATCACAACACTCAAGGTAGGTCACTCTATCACAACACTCAAGGTAAGTCACTCTATCACACCACTCAAGGTAGGTCACTCTATCACAACACTCAAGGTAGGTCACTCTATCACATCACTCAAGGTAGGTCACTCTATCACAACACTCGACGTAGGTCACACTATCACATCACTCAAGCCAGGTCACTCTATCACAACACTCTATCACAACACTCAAGGTAAGTCACTCTATCACTTCATTCAAGGTAGGTCACTCTATCACAACACTCAATGTAGGTCACTCTATTACAACACTCGACATAGGGTCAAGGTAGGTCACTCTATCACACACCACTCAAGGTAGGTCACTCTATCACAACACTCAAGGTAGGTCACTCTATCACATCACTCAAGGTAGGTCATCACCTAACACAGTCACTCAAAGGTAGGTCACTCTATCACAACACTCAACGTAGGTCACTCTATCACAACACTCAAGCCAGGTCACTCTATCACAACACTCTATCACAACACTCAAGGTAAGTCACTCTATCACTTCATTCAAGGTAGGTCACTCTATCACAACACTCAAGGTAAGTCACTCTATCACATCACTCAAGGTAGGTCACTCTATCACAACACTCAACGTAGATCACTCTATCACAACACTCTATCACAACACTCAAGGTAAGTCACTCTATCACAACACTCAAGCCAGGTCACTCTATCACAACACTCTATCACAACACTCAAGGTAAGTCACTCTATCACTTCATTCAAGGTAGGTCACTCTATCACAACACTCAAGGTAAGTCACTCTATCACATCACTCAAGGTAGGTCACTCTATCACAACACTCAAGGTAGGTCACTCTATCACAACACTCAATGTAGGTCACTCTAGGTACAACCTCTATTACAACACTCGACATAGGTCACTCTATCACACCACTCAATGTAGGTCACTCTATCACAACACTCAAGGTAAGTCACTCTATCACTTCATTCAAGGTAGGTCACTCTATCACAACACTCAAGGTAAGTCACTCTATCACATCACTCAAGGTAGGTCACTCTATCACAACACTCAAGGTAGGTCACTCTATCACAACACTCAATGTAGGTCACTCTATTACAACACTCGACATAGGTCACTCTATCACACCACTCAATGTAGGTCACTCTATCACAACACTCAAGGTAAGTCACTCTATCACATCACTCAAGGTAGGTCACTCTATCACAACACTCAAGGTAGGTCACTCTATCACATCACTCAAGGTAGGTCACTCTATCACAACACTCAAGGTAGGTCACTCTATCACATCACTCAAGCCAGGTCACTCTATCACAACACTCTATCACAACACTCAAGGTAGGTCACTCTATCACAACACTCAAGGTAGGTCACTCTATCACATCACTCAAGGTAGGTCACTCTATCACAACACTCAACGTAGGTCACACTATCACATCACTCAAGCCAGGTCACTCTATCACAACACTCTATCACAACACTCAAGGTAGTCACTCTATCACTTCATTCAAGGTAGGTCACTCTATCACAACACTCAATGTAGGTCACTCTATCACAACACTCGACAAGGTCACTCTATCACACACTCAAGGTAGGTCACTCTATCACAACACTCAAGGTAGGTCACTCTATCACATCACTCAAGGTAGGTCACTCTATCACAACACTCGACGTAGGTCACTCTATCACATCACTCAAGAGGTCACTCTATCACAACACTCAGTAATCACTATCACACTCAAGGTAGTCACTCTATCACAACACTCAGGTCACTCTATCACTCAAGGTAGGTCACTCTATCACAACACTCAAGGTAGTCACTATCACAACACTCAAGGTAAGTCACTCTATCACAACACTCAAGGTAGGTCACTCTATACTATCAACACTCAAGTCACTCTATCACATCACTCAAGGTAGGTCACTCTATCACAACACTCAAGTAGGTCACTCTATCACAATCACTCTATCACAACACTCAAGGTAAGG
Organism: Argopecten irradians; assembly: GCF_041381155.1. Lineage (NCBI taxonomy): Eukaryota > Metazoa > Mollusca > Bivalvia > Pectinida > Pectinidae > Argopecten > Argopecten irradians. Next base: position 26,165,028 of record NC_091140.1, read on the forward strand.
TCACTCTATCACTCAAGTAGGTCACTCTATCACAACACATAGGTCACTCTATATCACTCTATCACAACACTCAAGGTAAGTCACTCTATCACTTCATTCAAGGTAGGTCACTCTATCACAACACTCAAGGTAAGTCACTCTATCACATCACTCAAGGTAGGTCACTCTATCACAACACTCAAGGTAGGTCACTCTATCACAACACTCAAGGTAGGTCACTCTATCACAACACTCAAGCCAGGTCACTCTATCACAACACTCTATCACAACACTCAAGGTAAGTCACTCTATCACTTCATTCAAGGTAGGTCACTCTATCACAACACTCAAGGTAGGACACTCTATCACAAAACTCAAGGAAGGTCACACACTATATCACAACACTCAAGGTAGGTCACTCTATCACAACACTCAAGGTAGGTCACTCTATCACAACACTCAAGGTAAGTCACTCTATCACATCACTCAAGGTAGGTCACTCTATCACAACACTCAACGTAGATCACTCTATCACATCACTCAAGGTAGGTCACTCTATCACAACACTCAAGGTAGGTCACTCTATCACAACACTCAAGGTAGGTCACTCTATCACAACACTCAAGGAAGTCACTCTATCACAACACTCAAGGTAGGTCACTCTATCACAACACTCAAGGTAGGTCACTCTATCACAACACTCAAGGTAGGTCACTCTATCACAACACTCAAGGTAGGTCACTCTATCACATCACTCAAGGTAGGTCACTCTATCACAACACTCAAGGTAGGTCACTCTATCACAACACTCAAGGTAGGTCACTCTATCACAACACTCAAGGTAGGTCACTCTATCACAACACTCAAGGTAGGTCACTCTATCACAACACTCAATGTAGGGTCACTCTATCACAACACTCAAGGTAGGTCACTCTATCACAACACTCAAGGTAGGTCACTCTATCACAACACTCAAGGTAGATCACTCTATCACATCACTCAAGGTAGGTCACTCTATCACAATCACTCAAGGTAGGACACTCTATCACAACACTCAAGGTAGGTCACTCTATCACAACACTCAAGGTAGGTCACTCTATCACAACACTCAAGGTAGTCACTCTATACACACTCAGTATCACTATCACAACACTCAAGGTAGGTCACTCTATCACAACACTCAAGGTAGGTCACTCTATCACAACACTCAAGGTAGGTCACTCTATCACAACACTCAAGGTAGGTCACTCTATCACAACACTCAAGGTAGGTCACTCTATCACAACACTCGTCACTCTACATAGGTCACTCTATCACACCACTCAATGTAGGTCACTCTATCACAACACTCAAGGTAAGTCACTCTATCACATCACTCAAGGTAGGTCACTCTATCATAACACTCAACGTAGATCACTCTATCACATCACTCAAGGTAGGACACTCTATCACAAAAACTCAAGGTAGGACACTCTATCACAAAACTCAAGGAAGGACACTATATCACAACACTCAAGGTAGGTCACTCCTCTTTACAACACTCAAGGTAGGTCAATCTATCACAACACTCAAGGTAAGTCACTCTATTACATCACTCAAGGTAGGTCACTCTATCACAACACTCAAGGTAGGTCACTATCACAACTCTCGGTCAGTCACCTTATCACAACACTCAAGTTAGGTCAATATAAAAAACACTCAATTTCAGTGAACATTTTCATATAATGCATTTGTCATCAATTCTTTAGATTAAATCATTTTTATTTTTTTCTGCTTTTAAATACATTGTTAATTTTGTAGCTAATTATGATATATAAGTGGTAGGCCTAAACAAATATTTGTTTTAGAAATTTTTAATCTTATTCACGAATAAAAACAGAAAGATAAATAAAAAATAAATAGATAATTGAAAAATAAAAGTGCCTAAAATTAAATACATAATTAAAAGATGTATTAGATTATGTGATATATTATATATTTAATAATTTCCTTTTATTGTGACTGTTTTTAGTACAACAAAACTGTCAAAACATGTCCCACAATATACATTGATACATGTATTTAATTGTTTCGAAAGGGGTGATTCAATTAAGAGACCAACTGTCATATGTGACCTATTTTTCAATCTCCTTTGGAAGGTCTCTTAAAACAATTTTGACTGTAGTTTACAGTATGTAGCTGAAATGTAGTATTTCTTGTTACAGTTAGTGATTCCACTCAAACCACATCGTTAGCTGATCCGTTGGTGCATGTTAAGGAAGATAAATTCCAAGTAGTTCAGAAAGGTGCTGCAGCATATTCAGGTAATTGTTTTGTTTGTGTTAGATTTATTGGACTACCAGTATAAATGAATGTCTCCTGATTTTGTTACCTTTAGTAACAAGTATTACTGTTGGAAAGCTATTTTAAAATCACTGTACAAAGGAATGATATATCAGTAAGTAATACAAATAGTAAATATAGCAGTTCTATTTTCAAAAATAACAAGTCATTTTCAATTAGTTGACATGGTCTGAAATTAGAGGTAGTGATCGTCTTAGTCAATTCTAGATTGATGAGCCATGAGCATTTAGGTGAGTGACACCTACAATTTTTAAATGAGTTATTATAAATTTCATATTACATAGCATGAGTGTAAGACTTATTATATAATTACAATCAAACCTGTCTATAAAGACCATCAAAGCGGGAAAGTGGTCTTTATACATAGGTCAAACGGAACTTATTCACAAACCACATGATTCCAGATAATGTTTGTGCTGGACTAGTATCTCCTGTGTTGATGGAATGTAACTTTTTGTAATCTTCCCGCTGAAATGACTTTGGCACTAGATATCATCTTTTGTCGTCATTCCATCACCAATAGAAACAATAGTCCTGCACAAATGTTGTCGCCATTCATGTATAAAATTTATGAATAAAAACAAAAGTTTTCATCTCGTTTCTATATAGTCAGGTAAAATATGTCTTTGATGTGACATCTACAAAGACATCTGTTGCTAGGATAATGACTTTACCATACAGCTTTTGAATTAGGCCAATTATATGATATGGTAAATCAAATTATTTTCACAGCGACTTGAAATCACATTTTAATGTCAACATTTTCACATGGTTATTTTTAGCCCACCATCATCAGATGGTGGGCTATTCAAATCACCCTGCGTCCGTGGTCCGTCGTCCGTCTTCTGTCGTCCGTCGTCGGTCCGTAAACAATGCTTGTTATCACTATTTCTTAATAACCGCTGCAGGGATTTTGTTCAAACTTCACATGGAGGTTACCCTTGGTCCCTAGTTGTGCCATACAGATTTTGAGGCTGATCGGAAAAACAAGATGGCCGCCAGGCAGCCATCTTTGATTTTGGCAGTTGAAGTTTGTTATCGATATTTCTTGAGAACTACTTAAGGGATTTTGTTCAAACTTCACATGGAGGTTACCCTTGGTCCCTAGTTGTGCCATACAGATTTTGAGGCTGATCGGAAAAACAAGATGGCCGCCAGGCAGCCATCTTTGATTTTGGCAGTTGAAGTTTGTTATCGATATTTCTTGAGAACTACTGAAGGGATTTTGTTCAAACTTCACATGGAGGTTACCCTTGGTCCCTAGTTGTGCCATACAGATTTTGAGGCTGATCGGAAAAACAAGATGGCCGCCAGGCAGCCATCTTTGATTTTGGCAGTTGAAGTTTGTTATCAATATTTCTTGAGAACTACTGAAGGGATTTTGTTCAAACTTCACTAGAAGGTTACCCTTGGTCCCTAGTTGTGCCATACAGATTTTGAGGCTGATCGGGAAAACTAGATGGCCGCCAGGCAGCCATCTTTGATTTTGGCAGTTGAAGTTTGTTATCGATATTTCTTGAGAACTACTGAAGGGATTTTGTTCAAACTTCACATGGAGGTTACCCTTGGTCCCTTGTTGTGCCATACAGATTTTGAGGCTGATCGGAAAAACAAGATGGCCGCCAGGCAGCCATCTTTGATTTTGGCAGTTGAAGTTTGTTATCGATATTTCTTGAGAACTACTGAAGGGATTTTGTTATCGATATTTCTTGAGAACTACTGAAGGGATTTTGTTCAAACTTCACATGGAGGTTACCCTTGGTCCCTGGTTGTGCCATACAGATTTTGAGGCTGATCGGAAAAACAAGATGGCCGCCAGGCAGCCATCTTTGATTTCGGCAGTTGAAGTTTGTTATCAATATTTCTTGAGAACTAATGAAGGGATTTTGTTCAAACTTCACATGGAGGGTACCCTTGGTCCTTAGTTGTGCCATACAGATTTTGCGGCTTACCGGAAAAACAAGATGGCCGCCAGGCAGCCATCTTTGATTTTGGCAGTTGAAGTTTGTTATCTATATTTCTTGAGAACTACTGAAGGGATTTTGTTCAAACTTCACTAGAAGGTTACCCTTGGTCCCTAGTTGTGCCATACAGATTTTGAGGCTGATCGGAAAAACAAGATGGCCGCCAGGCAGCCATCTTCGATTTTGGCAGTTGAAGTTTTTTATCGATATTTCTTGAGAACTACGGAAGGGATTTTGTTCAAGCTTCACATGGAGGTTACCCTTGGTCCCTTGTTGTGCCATACAGATTTTGAGGCTGATCGGAAAAACAAGATGGCCGCCAGGCAGCCATCTTTGATTTTGTCAGTTGAAGTTTGTTATCAATATTTCTTGAGAACTAATGAAGGGATTTTGTTCAAACTTCACATGGAGGTTACCCTTGGTCCCTAGTTGTGCCATACAGATTTTGAGGTAGCAAACCAGAGAAGAACAGCCTGGCCACGGTCTATATTTTTATTAAGTGGGGAGCCCCTGTTTTGAGCCATGCATAAACAATTAAAAATAAAATATATTCTGAAATTGGTACATCCAATATGGAGGGTTTGATATAAGTTTCATTTTTTTTCAAAAATAAACATAACAAAAATGGGTTAGAGATTACAATTCTGGGCTCCTCCGGAAGTGCGTCTTGACCGGAAATGCTAGCTTTACTTGAAGGAAAATCCATGGCGCGGGTTTAGGCAAAAATATTGAAAAATCCACCTAATCGACCTATGAAATAAATTGGCTTATTTTGCCATTGTGATAGAAGTGCTCAATTTAAGGTAGGTCTTAAGAAAAAAATTGAGTACAATTTTCTGCAATTTTGGGCTAAAAATCATGATATTTTGCAATTTTTCAGGTATTTTTTTGTTGTTACCATGGTATTCACTTGCATGAATAAGCACAGAGTATGGCCAAATCTGTATCAAAATATCAAATTGTAATTGCAAAAGTTGTGCTGATTAATTATATATATACTTTTGTACAGGTATTTTTTACAGTTAAATGACTATATCTATATTTCTAAAGCATGCGCCTTAATTTCATAGATTGTCCAAATCTACTGTTTTCTGCTACCTTATACTGCATGGAAAAAGAGGTTTTCGAAGGAAGTGCATTGTCGGTTGTAAATAAGCAGCGCCTCTGTTCATTATAGCTGGGAACCTCAAGAAAACAGGTCATAGACAGGGAGAAATCATGATTTTCACATGGGATGGGTAAGGGGAGGTAATTGGCTTATTTGCTCATTTTCATGGCATGTATACATGCTTATTGTTAAATAATTTGGCTAAAATTCATTTTGCTTTAATTTGTTTGAAAACTAACTCATTATAACTTATTGGATGTTATACAACCCATATTGAATGAATTCTGATTATTTTAACTTGATTTATTGCCCGGTATCCACGGAAACTTAGAGCAATAGTGTTATTTTGTGATTTTCTCTGTAAAAACACTATTTAACTTGTCTTGATCTCAAAAATGCATGTATTTGTCAGAAATTGAGTGTGCGGCAAGGCCGGTATTGTCTATTATTACCAATTTCTTAATTATATGAGGAAAAAAGAGTCTATTTTTGATAAAATAGGGGTGGCGGAGACTTTTACAGATTATTCATGAAAATGCTTATTTCCAGGGTAAGAATACAAAACCATAATGTCATATTCATGAAATTTCCAAATCCTTGATGTCATGTCATTATTTAGATATCAGAATCAGTTTATCTGTTGCAGAGCAACAGTATAAGTAGGGTTTCTGACCTTATTTGTGACGTCATTGAATATTTATGACGTCATAGATACACACTGATAATGCCATGGTTACTGATGACGTCATAGTAATTATGACGTCATACAGCAGGGTCAATATTGATGAAATCCTTGTTTTTTCCACTGCATGTCATAGAGAGAATCTCAAAATAACACATTCAATATTCAAATCCATTTTATTTCAGTAAATGACAGAGTTATAGGACTTTTAATTTTTAAAATTACCTCCCCTTGTCGCTTGTTTGAGAGGAAAATCAATCAAAATGTACCATTCAGGGAAATTGGCAGTACTCGGTGACTATTAAAGATACGCGTTAACCGGATATGTCATTTTGTTCGTCGCATCATGTTCAAGACAATATTTGGGTTTTCGAGAAGCTTAGAAAGTTATAACTTGGTGTATAAGGTAGCAAACCAGAGAAGAACAGCCTGGCCACGGTCTATATTTTTATTAAGTGGGGAGCCCCTGTTTTGAGCCATGCATAAACAATAAAAAATAAAATATATTCTGAAATTGGTACATCCAATATGGAGGGTTTGATATAAGTTTCATTTTTTTTCAAAAATAAACATAACAAAAATGGGTTAGAGATTACAATTCTGGGCTCCTCCGGAAGTGCGTCTTGACCGGAAATGCTAGCTTTACTTGAAGGAAAATCCATGGCGCGGGTTTAGGCAAAAATATTGAAAAATCCACCTAATCGACCTATGAAATAAATTGGCTTATTTTGCCATTGTGATAGAAGTGCTCAATTTAAGGTAGGTCTTAAGAAAAAAATTGAGTACAATTTTCTGCAATTTTGGGCTAAAAATCATGATATTTTGCAATTTTTCAGGTATTTTTTTGTTGTTACCATGGTATTCACTTGCATGAATAAGCACAGAGTATGGCCAAATCTGTATCAAAATATCAAATTGAACAAGTGGATATTAATAATTGCAAAAGTTGTGCTGATTAATTATATATATACTTTTGTACAGGTAATTTTTACAGTAGTACAATTTTCTGCAATTTTGGGCTAAAAATCATGATATTTTGCAATTTTTCAGGTATTTTTTTGTTGTTACCATGGTATTCACTTGCATGAATAAGCACAGAATATGGCCAAATCTGTGTCAAAATATCAAATTGTAATTGCAAAAGTTGTGCTGATTAATTATATATATACTTTTGTACAGGTATTTTTTACAGTTAAATGACTATATCTATATTTCTAAAGCATGCGCCTTAATTTCATAGATTGTCCAAATCTACTGTTTTCTGCTACCTGAGGCTGATCAGAAAAACAAGATGGCCGCCAGGCAGCCATCTTTGATTTTGGCAGTTGAAGTTTGTTATCGATATTTCTTGAGAACTACTGAAGGGATTTTGTTATCGATATTTCTTGAGAACTACTAAAGGGATTTTGTTCAAACTTCACATGGAGGTTACCCTTGGTCCCTGGTTGTGCCATACAGATTTTGAGGCTGATCGGAAAAACAAGATGGCCGCCAGGCAGCCATCTTTGATTTCGGCAGTTGAAGTTTGTTATCAATATTTCTTGAGAACTAATGAAGGGATTTTGTTCAAACTTCACATGGAGGGTACCCTTGGTCCTTAGTTGTGCCATACAGATTTTGCGGCTTACCGGAAAAACAAGATGGCCGCCAGGCAGCCATCTTTGATTTTGGCAGTTGAAGTTTGTTATCTATATTTCTTGAGAACTACTGAAGGGATTTTGTTCAAACTTCACATGGAGGTTATCCTTGGTCCCTATTTGTGCCATACAGATTTTGAGGCTGATAGGAAAAACAAGATGGCCGCCAGACGGCCATCTTGGATTTTGATAGTTAAGGTTTGATATCCCCATTTCTCAAAAAGTGCTGAAGGAATCTTTCTCAAATTTAATATGTAGGTTCCCCTAGGGCCCTTGTTGTGCATATTGCATTTTTGGACCAATCGGTGAACAAGATGGCCACCAGGCCGCCAGGCCGCCATCTTGGATTTCGATAGTTAAAGTTTGTTATGGCTATTTCTCAGATAGTACTGAAGGGACCTGTCTCAAATTTCATACGTAGGTTCCCCTGGGGACCTAGTTATGCATATTGTATTTTGGGATTGATCGGTGAACAAGATGGCTGCCAGGCAGCCATCTTGGACTTTGTTATTCAAAGTTTGTTATCCCTATTTCTCAGAAAGTACTGAAGGGATCTGTCTCAAATTTCATATGTAGGTTCCCCTAGGGCCCTAGTTGTGCATATTGTGATTTGGGACCGATCGGTCAACAAAATTGCTGCCAGGCAGCCATCTTGGATTTTTATATTCAAAGTTTGTTATCGCTATTTCTCAGAAAGTATTGAATAGATCTTTCTCAAATTTCACATGTAGGTTCCCCTAGGGCCCTAGTTGTGCATATTGTGATTTGGGACCGATTGATTAACAAGATGGCCGCCAAGGAGTCATCTTGGATATTGATAGTTGAAGTTTATTACCGCTATTTCTCAAAAGGTACTGAAGCGATCTGTCTCAAATTTTATATGTAGTATGTTTGAAAAAGTTTAAAAAGTAGAGAAAAGATCCATCTTTCCTTTGTCAGATATAGATCATTCTTTGGTGGGCGCCAAGATCCCTCTGGGATCTCTTGTTTGTGATTTGTGATCGCTTACAAAATTACATCACACATGAAAATAAATTGCTTTACAGTATTCCAATATAAACAAGCCTTTAGTTTTGTTGTCATCTCTGTTGTTGGTGTTTCTAGAAACGGATCCTAGTGTTGATCGGCCAGATTCTCAGTTATGGAAGTGCTTACCAGAAAAGGATTCAGTGATTGGAAAACCATGTACAAGGATAAGAATGGACTGTGAGGAAGGTAGAAGACTTGTTCACCTTGAGATTTTTATTAAAGTTATATAAGTTAGTTACCGCCATAACTTTAAAGGGACAATTCAGTCTAAGAGAACATTAAAATTTACACATATATCGGAAAACAACCAGTTTTAATGGAAATTAAATCAGTCGGTTTTACTGTGATATGCCTGAAAAGCCCATGGTTGTGACATGTGTGTAGATGTTCAAACTCGCTCTCTTCTGCCACTACACATTGTGGTCGAACTTCTTGTATACCGAACCCTGTCCCTTGGTCGTAGAGTAATGCAACTTTTGTCTAGAACTGCTCAAATCACTCTGACAGTGTTTTTACCTTATTAGGTGCATTGTCTTGCCTAAAAATCATTGTATCACCTTCTCAGTGGTTATGTAGTTTATTTGTTTAACGTCCGTGACTTTGGCTCGAGTATGGGTACAGCGTCCATATTGTACCTGCTTAATCGTATTGATCAACGATTTGATATTTCAACGATAATAATTAAAATACTTAACAACGTCGTGGAGTTTGTCAATATTTCACGTTATATGTTTCATAAGAAATGTAGAACAATACATTTATGCTATATTTTGCTTCTTGGTTATGTAAAAGAATTAGCCTGAGTAAATTGTCCCTTTAAGACTGTTTGATTCTGTTTGAATATAGTCTGAACCAAACTTTTCACTATATATACAGGTACAACTTATTAAAATATTTGAATATAAGTTTAAGTATGCGTCCACAGGCTTTGAGTGTACACAGATTGAATTTTAATGTACCTGGTACATGTATGTAAAATTCAATATACCTGGTACGTGTATATAAAATTCAATGTACCTGGTACATGTATATAGAACTCAATGTACCTCGTACATGTATATAATATTCAATATACTTGGTACATGCATGTGTATAAAATTCAATGTACCTGGTACGTGTATATAAAATTCAATATACCTGGTCCATGTATATAAAATTCAATGTACCTGGTACGTGTATATAAAATTCAATGTACCTGGTACATGTATATAATATTCAATGTACCTGGTACATGTATATAAAATTCAATGTACCTGGTACATGGATATAAAATTCAATGCACCTGGTACATGTATAAAAAATTCAATGTACCTGGTACATGTATATAAAATTCAATATACCTGGTACATGTGTATAAAATTCAATGTACCTGGTACATGTATATAAAATTCAATGTACCTGGTACGTGTATATAAAATTCAATGTACCTGGTACATGTATATAAAATTCAATGTACCTGGTACATGGATATAATATTCAATGTACCTGGTACATGTATATAAAATTCAATGTACCTGGTACATGGATAAAAAATTCAAGATACCTGGTACATGTATATAAAATTCAATGCACCTGGTATGTGTATATAAAATTCAATGTACCTGGTACATGTATATAAAATTCAATGTACAATGTACCTGGTACGTGTATATAAAATTCAATGTACCTGGTACATGGATATAAAATTCAATGTACCTGGTACATGGATAAAAAATTCAATGTGCCTGGTACATGTATATAAAATTCAATGTACCTGGTACATGGATAAAAAATTCAATGTACCTGGTACATGTATATAAAATTCAATGCACCTGGTACATGTATATAAGATTCAATGTACCTGGTACATGGATAAAAAATTCAATGTGCCTGGTACATGGATATAAAATTCAATGTACTTGATACATGGATATAAAATTCAATGTACCTGGTACATGTATATAAAATTCAATGTACCTGGTACATGTATATAAAATTCAATGTGCCTGGTACATGGATATAAAATTCAATGTACTTGATACATGTATATAAAATTCAATGTACCTGGTACATGTATATAAAATTCAATGTACCTGGTACATGTATATAAAATTCAATGTGCCTGGTACATGGATATAAAATTCAATGTACTTGATACATGTATATAAAATTCAATGTACCTGGTACATGTATATAAAATTCAATGTACCTGGTACATGGATAAAAAATTCAATGTACCTGGTACATGTATATAAAATTCAATGTACCTGGTACATGTATATAAGATTCAATGCACCTGGTACATGTATATAAAATTCAATGTACCTGATACGTGTATATAAAATTCAATGTGCCTGGTACATGGATATAAAATTCAATGTACTTGGTACATGGATATAAAATTCAATGTACCTGGTACATGGATAAAAAATTTAATGTGCCTGGTACATGTATATAAAATTCAATGCACCTGGTACATGTATATAAAATTCATACAGCCGGTTATTTATGCTGTTGAAATTTTGTGCAATTTTTACAGAAATTGAGGAAATCAAATTTAAGTGGTTTAAATTGTTTTCAAGTTTTATATGATTTATCTATTTCACAATATTTTCAAAGTTTCTTGATAATAGCAAAATCTTGTGAGATCGTGAAAATATCATCCTCACTAAAATTACATGCTATATGGTGTATGAACTAGATTACTAGATTTGTATGAACTTTTGGTTTTCTCGGAAACTTTCTTGTCAATTAATAATTTTGATCTTTGAAATTTGATTTGATTTAGTGACATCTCATTAGGTCATATAGCAGCAAATCTTAAAGCCATTTCCTTTTATTTTTAGTGCAAGATTTAGATTCATTCCAACTGTCAGAAGGAGGGCCAATCACAGGTCTAAGTTCTTCTCCATACAATACACCAATACCAGATAAATGTGGTAGGTAACCTTACTTGATTTACCATCTGGTACAGTGAACCCTTGATAATCCCAACACCTTTGTTCCCAGCCTAAATATTCCAGAATTTTCTGAACTGTCAAAATCTGTGTTCTAATCAATATGTAATATTAGGTGTAGTTTGTTCCCCGACATTTCCGTCCTGATTATCTGGGGTCCACTGCATATGAACGTTTGTTTTCCTTGGAAATTGTTCATATTATTCATATTTCTCTCTTGGAAGAAAGCTTGCTTGTATATTTTGACAGTTTAAGATTGCGATCACTTTTATTCTAAAATATTGAAAGACCTGTATATATTACGAGGTATGATTGATGTCTTCTTCAACTGTGAGACAGAAGTGTACTATTTCTGATAGACTAGTATCTACTTTCAGTTACTGAACTAGCTGTTTCAGTAATAGACACCATTTTGTTTGTTTGGTTTCACCAGAAACATATATATAGAGAGATTGGAAACTCATACTTTGTCTTTGTTGACAGGCAGTGGGACCTTTAAGTTCTTGTATTCTTTTAAACATGATATTTTTGCATCAACACAAAGTTGAAACATAATATCATGGTTTGATGTGATCAGTTGTCCCAATTGATGTTATTTAATATGATTTTTTGAAAGCATGAAAATAAAACAATTTCACCTGGTTTTTCGAAAATCAGACATTCAAAACCGGAAGTGCATTTTGTTTTATTGATATATAAATATAAATTAAAATATTATTTTTCTTTCCAAAATCGTACTCAAACCATCTGTAAAAATTACTTAACTTTTATAACATATCAAAGTTACTATTTAAGAGTTTATCTAAAAACCCCTATGGACATACAGAGGTACATCTGCCGATCGTAAAAATGGCAGAGTTGCCAATCTCAATTTATATATGTTTCTGGGTTTCACATCCTATTAACAGCCAAAATCATTTAAGGACGCACCATGTTTAGGAAGTGCCGTAGTCAATCTTACTTTTATACTGACAGATTTGTGCCTACTATTTCTAAAACAATGGTGTTTGTTTCAATAACCATGGTGCAGTGCCTGCTCTATTTGAAACACTGGTATATACTTATACCTCACTGGCACAGTTGATTACTGTAAGGCTAATTTCTTTTTTATTAGCGAAAGTGAGGTTGTATGATATTAACTGAACATTTGGTACTTTCCATTTTTGAAAAACAATATGTTTTTATTTCTTAAGACCTGAGTCAATCATTACATACTAATTGATGTATAGAATTCCAAAGCTGTATTATAATATCTATACAATAATCTTCAGATGTAACCTGTGACGTTCAACTGGCTAACCTTTCTCTACAACAAGACCAATGCTTTGAGTTCTGTATTCTGAATACAATTGATGAGGATCGTCAGATACCAATTTGCAGGATGGCAGTTGACATTTTGGAGAGGAATTTTTCAGGATTTAAACAAAGGGAAATGGAGATTAAATCAAAGTTAAAGTTTGATTGTGAAACGTAAGATGTGATATTTATTTCCTTAATAATATCTTCTTCTTATCTACTATAAAACAACTTTCTTTTATGCTACTAAATTTCATGAGTTCCATTTCAAAATATTTTTGCAGAGATTACGTAAACTTTTAAGTATTTTAAGCGTTTGCAGATTTAACATTGAATGGAAATACCTTTGAATTCAACTATGCAAGAATTGTTGATACACTAGAAGACATAAATTTGCGGAGATAAACAAAAGACCTTGTATATGAAGAAAAGTTGGTTGACTGTATCTTACCCAGATAAAATTGTACTACATTGTATAATGATTAGTGCTTGAGCACTATATTCCATCTTTGTGACGTACAACATTCAGTCTTGTGGAACTTTTAATTTGTAATGCCTGGGAAAATGAGCACAAAAGCAGCATATATTTTATGTATGTAGCCAATCAGATGTGAAAAGATAAATTAGCCTTTGCCTTGGTCATTAACTATTACAGGCCCCAATTTCTCAATACGATAGTGCATACTGAAGTCAAAACTTAAGTTTTTTCACTTATCTTACTTATATTGCAATTTATGACTTAAGTTAGTTTTTGACTTAAGTTTGTTTCGAGAAATGGGAGCCAGATCTGTTAAAGGTATAGCAAGTCCTTGTTTCGGTAAATTGTTATTATAGTTTTTGTAAAATTTGAAACCCTCAACATTTTAATAATTCTTTTTAAATGAATTTTTGGTTTTGGTTTATATATGTATGTCATTGTGTTTTTCTTTTTCTACAGATCAACCAATCCAGCTATTACCATTCTCACGGAATTCTTGAAATGTTATCCTGTAAACATTGGCCACGTAGTGCAGTGGTGTGAACAAAATGGATACAAGTCTCTGGTCCCATATTTAGTCAGTGAAAATCATGAGAAGGCGTGTAGTTTTTGTTCCAGTTCAAAGAACAGAGTATTAAAAAAGGAACAAGATTGAGCGCCAAATAATTCCATATAGTATTCCTTGTGCCATTTAAAAAATTCACAAAAACAGGTAATATCCATTATCATTAGCCTGTTCATCTGTTGAGATCCGAAGAATAAGAATTTTCTATTTATGTACTAATTTTACAAGTCACATTGTTTATTGATAAGAGATTTAAATTTATATTTTGCTAACATTTTTTATCAAAAGACACAAAGTTGCTCTCATTCATGTTGTTTTATGATAATACATGTACACTATATGTTATTTTTGTTAGTTTATTTTCAAACTGATCACCATGACTTGTGAACAGCATTTTATTTATTCATCTATCAATAGGTTGAAATACTGTTTGTTGTTATTGGTTTATTGGGTGGTGAGTTCAAATTCCATATAGAACATGACCCTGCAGATAATTCATCAGAATTATACCTGCTGTCCCCACTGCATGATCATAAAAGGCGACTTAATTTGGGATCCTATCCTTGTCTTCTTTCTAACTGACTTTGTCCTTCTTAATATCCTCATTGGCACTGTCTCAATTTTTGGTCTGAAGTTGAGCGCTCGCCCCTGTGAGGTAGGCTCTGGGTTCTGTACCCTGGCCGAGACACACCATAGTCTATAAAAGTGGTAGTTTCTGCTCCTGCGTAGTGCTCAGCTTTATGGAAGTGGGATGACTGGTTTGCCCTTTTCCAGCATAATGTGACTGGATGGGGTGTGTTGCCTGGTTTCTTTGGCGGCAAGAAAAGGGCAAGAGGTCCACTATACAAGAAGACACAACACAAATATACTACATTCTCTTAAACATGTAACTCGCACTTCACATCGCAAGATACCACATACATGTGGAGGCCATCTTTACATGTAAATGACCCTGGCTGTCAATAGGATGTAATTATATACATGTAAACCAAAGCAAACCAAAACATATAGAACAGTTGTCAACCACTAACCGTTGGTCTGTGGGTTTTTTCCGTGGACTACGACTTTTCTCCACCTCACAAACCTGACATGTCCTCATATGACCATGCAGGTTGTTGGTAAGATATGTTAACCAAACAAAGCAAACCAAATATTGGTGAATAAAAGTATTTGAAAATATTTACATAAAGATTTTTAACACATGTTGCCAGTATAAAGGAGATGGTATGGGGCATTAAGCCTGGCTGTATGAGTTGAAGGACATTTGTGCAATGTTGTATTATGTATATCTATGTAGGATTGTATAAGGAAGGAAGATAACTTCATATTTTAGCATAAATAAAGGAGGTAATCTAAGTCATATGGGGAGTAAGACTATTAACAAATAAATGTTGTTGCTTATCAGTAATGTTAAGAAAGAAGTACCTCGTATTTAACAAGAGTATTTACTGTAGATCACATAAAAACACTTTTATGATAGCACAATATGATGCACTGGGAAAAAGGTTTGCTTGTAGTATAAATGTGCTATATATAATGTATAGATACAAGAACAAAGATGTAAATGTTAATGCTACTTAATATGTAAATAATGTTCACTACTCATATTTCATCTACAAGTATATATAAAATGTTTATATTTGCTTATGAAGTTCCTAAATAAAATTTTGGCAGCACATTATCAATGAAGTATGCAGCTGTTATGTAATGATATAATTATAGATTTATTTTATCTATATATTATAGATAAGACTTTACCATCTAATCTATGCATTCATTCATATTGTTGAAAGAATATATTTTAACTTGTTTTGAAGAAACAAACATGAAATGATCAATTTACTTCCAAATTGGTGTTTTTTTCTTACAGATTTTGTGTTTTCTTAATGACAGAATATTGTTCTCCCTCTTTCCATATTTCCAACTGTACTGTACAATATTTTCCTTTCCTTCCATCCTTTTGATATAAACAAAGGCTGCTTTCTTACTGTACTGAACTTTATTGAGTACTGTTATTTTAATGATCTAAAACATAAAAGTGTACTATCAGCAGTGGTTAATATAAACCATATAACTTGACTGTGCAGTATATATAAACTACTGAGACAGAATATATATTTAATTACTAGTACTGGACATTACAATATATAATAGTAAGTGTACCAGGGATATGCATATTTTTTATGCAATTTCAGTGAGTAAACTGCTAAGTATTGGTGTATAATATCTCTATACTAAAACAACATATTTTTTACTCATAAAGTATAATGACGTCACCATTGATATCTACCCCAAGGGAGATAATTCTATATCAGGGGTATATAGTTATTTGTGGTATACAGTAAAACATGTTTATAATGAACATGTTTTCAACGAATTCATGGTTATGATTAATGTAGTAAGTTTCTTTCTCGTTCAATGTTCCTAAAATATGTATCTGTAATAAGTGTATAACAAACTATGCTTATAACGAAGTGATTTCGTTGGTCCCTAGAAGTTTGTTATATATGTAATAAGTGTATAATAAAACCATGCTTATAACAAAG
Organism: Argopecten irradians; assembly: GCF_041381155.1. NCBI lineage: Eukaryota > Metazoa > Mollusca > Bivalvia > Pectinida > Pectinidae > Argopecten > Argopecten irradians. Next base: position 26,181,591 of record NC_091140.1, read on the forward strand.
TTATCTTGTTGGTCCCTAGAAGTTTGTTATAACTGTGTTTTACTGTAACTTATATTCACTATTTGTTAGGTTTAAGTTTTACTAGCTATATGATGGGACCACAAGACACAAGATATGTTATTGTTTAGCCATTGTTACTAAACCCATGTGATCCTCTTGTTGAATTCTATAGTTAATACCATTAGTGTTAAATCTACCTGGGTATATATATATGGGGTGTGCATGCATTAACTACACACACAAGTCACCTTGAATTACTAATTTATAGAAGTAAATTATCAATATATATATAATGTACTTCTTAAAAGAAAAGACAAAAATTCCACAAATTGTTGTATTAGTTGAGCAAATGTAAATGTTTGTCAGAAATGAAACTGAATACTGTATGTGCACAATACAATATCTAATATCTAATGTTGATATTAATATTGAGCTGCCTGATATCACCTTTATACCCAGACTGTAAATATTTTGTTAGTATTTATGCTGGTATCTGTGATAATCATGGTTTTATATGAAATAACCATACCTGTTGTTTTTGTTAGGTCACCTGACCTTAGGTTGATTTCACATACATGTATATATTCTATGCATATATAGGTATATGAATTCCTTAATTTTGTTTAAAGATGCTCCACCGCCAACAGAGCATAAATGATATTCATCATTTGAAAAATAATTGGTGTTTAATCGTGTATATATATGCCTAATTACTAGTAACACAAAAACATAATATAAAATAATTTGTTTCGCCTTTGATGCATGCGCAATCAGTATTTCATTTCATATAGGATATAGTGTCATGGATTTTTTTCGGGATGCAATTAATTATTTTTCATATTTTTAAGTTGAAGTAAAATTAGAAGCTCAAACTTTTCAATGGTGATAATGGTGTAAAGTAAGTTACTTTTGTAACTGAAGAAATTGATAATGAAAAAATACCATTTGTCAGCGGTGGAGCATCTTTAAATAAGGATTTATGATTACGTCTCATTAATATTACTATATCCGGTTTAAATTAAATCAGATTTTACAGTTATTGCCAGAGTCACAAAGAACCAAATAATTCATTGCTTTCAGCAATTAAAAGGAATAATTTTTTGTGTTGCTGCAGTATTTTTAAAGCTGAACTGAATGCTTTAATTAATATGGTAATGATATGATACATATTATGATTACAGTATTACAATATAAAGTATTATTCTGCATCATGCAATAATTTTTCTGGCATCATATGTTTCAATACTGTAATGGATTACCGGTACTAGAATTGATTAACCTTATTCCAGTGGCTCTGAGTTTTGTTGATTATATATAGAAACTTTTAAAAGACATTGCAATGATTATATGTTTGTGTGCAATTGATGATTGTTTTTAGTTCATCTCTGATATTCTCCTAGCTTGTGTTCTAAAGAGATTTCACTTTACTTAATATCGAGGTTTTATTTGTAATGAATAGATGAATTTATTTTGAATCTTTTAGCCCACCATTATTAGATGGTGGGCTATTCAAATTGCCTTTTGTCCGTCATTCCATCTGTTAACAATTCTTGTTACTGCTATTTCTCAGAAAGACCTAAAGGGATTTGTTTCAAATTTCATATGCAGGTTCCCCCAAGACCCTAGTTGTGTTTATGGCCATGGTGGCCGAGTTGTTAAGATGTCCCGACATTTTACCGCAAGCCCTCCACCTACGGGATGCGGGTTCGAATCCCATGTGGGCCAGGTACTGACCGCTGGCCGGTGGTTTTCCTCCGGGTACTCCAGCTTTCCTCCACCAACAAACCAGCCACGTCCTTGCATGACCCTGGCTGTTAATAGGACGTTAAACTAATATCACCCTAGTTGTGCTTAATGCATTTTGAGATCAATTGGTAAAAACAATCGCCCACAGGAAGCAATCTTGGATTTTGATAATTGAAATTTGTTACTGTTATTTCTCAGAAAGTACTGAAAGAATTGTTCTCAAGAAAAAGTATGTTTAAGAAAGTTTGAATTGCAGAGAAAAGGTCCCTCTTTTTAGTGTTATAGATCATTCTATGGTGAGTGCCAAAATACCTTTGGAATCTCTTGTAAATATCTATAAAACGTTCTAAAATATAAAACAGCTATCAAACATTAATTGCCATAACTTAGATCTGTCAGAACAGGAATATATTTTGGTACTGTATATTGAATGCCTTTCATTGAGGCTTTGTACTACTTCGTTAATTCCTCTGGCAGATAATTTATAGAGAAATCCGCAACTTCCGGCGAAGTGATCTTGGCTGTATTAGATTCATGTATATAAGCTTAGAAGGCAAGTCATTTTTCTTCTATAATTACACAATTAAAGGTACAAAGTATAAATTTCCCATAAAGCATATCATAGTGAATCACACTTTATCCAAATGAAATATATACCCGATTTTGGTCTAAATTAAGCAACATGCTTCTTGTCCTCCTTAATCCATTATCTGTACATAATTATCATTGCGCATTTACAGAGTTATCTGCCCTTGTTGGTAGGTATCGGTTGTAACATCATGTGTTTAATTGCGAGCGTATTGTCATACATTTCGGAGAAAACCATGTGAATTGCGCTCACAAAATATGACGGAACAATCGATACCTACCAACAAGGGAGCTAACTCTGTAATATGCAAAGATGGAATACTCCTTTGAAAATAAAAAAAAATTGATATACATTGTAATAAAATCTTGAGGGTGCCCATTCAGTTTGTAGACCTCAGATAAAATAAACTACGTGTCTTTTGCATAATTTCTAGCCGTCTTGTATCAATGTCTTCAATATGGTTTTAATGCCACAGTTCTTCCAATGTATTATTGAATTTGTTCATCGACTCGACACTCACAATTTCTAAACGTAATGAATGTTTCCGAATGTTAAGTCTAATGATTTTATAATTTTTTTATATTCAATATGTTTGTATTATTCTTTTTAGATTTGGTGCACCACATGAAATTAATATTGGTGCCATGACATGTTCTTGTCCTAATTTTATTGTGTATTGTTGGAGAACATTTAGAATCTTACAGCAGTTCAGTTTTAATGAGATGTCCTCATTTCTAGATTAATTATGTATCATAGATTAACTACTTATTATTAGTTAATCATGAAATACCTTTACATTTTACAAATGTATACTGTGATCAAGTAAATCAAATTGGAGTTGTAGATATTTTAAGAGATCTTGCCTCTGTAATGTTATATGCATTTGAATTGTATCAGTAGATACAGATGTATACATGCCCACCAAAAAGGTACATGTATAACGATATTTTTAACTGTCTGATATCTGTGTCACAGTCCAGTCTTCATAATGAATCTTGTCTCACTTTTTGTACGTGTATGATATGATAATGTTATTTACAAATACAATAAGTAGATTTCAAGATATCAAAATGATGTGGGTAAAGTATGATACCATCGATTAGTTCCACATTCCAGTGATTGTGATGCAATTTTTCGGACGTCACAGAACGACCAGTCAAATCAATAGTAACTCCTACTTTACCCATGTCATGATGTATCTTGAAACCCCCGTATTGTTTTGGGAGATATAAGGTCTGGTATGTTGCGATCTGTTATATGTATTTCCATTGTTTACACACATCATTTTGTATAATCAGGTAGTTTCACACAAGTATGTTTTGCTAATAAAACAATTTATTCAATGTTGTGGTCTGTTGGTTTCTTAGCTCACCTGGGCCCAGTTTTACGATCAGAAGTTTACCATAGGAAAGCATTACAGAAATTAGGAAAGTTCCGGAGTTTGTTTTAGATTTTTTTTTAACTTCTGTAATGCTTTTCTATGGAGAAATCTTAATTAAGGAATTCCTTAAAGTTAATTCAAAGGAAAATTCGTGAAACTGGGCAGTGTATCAGTTCCACCATACCAATGTTATTCATACATTAATCGTTAGCAGGCGAGGACTTTTCATTATAGATCAAAGTTAACAAAACCTTGCAATGATGACCAGAAGTTTTCCATAGTGGCAAGAAATAAAAATTATAAAGATGCTAGCTGGCATTGTCTTCCCTGATGAGCATATCAACTGCAAATGGACCAAGGAATATTTTAATTTATCAAAATACACTGATGTCCAAGTCATTTATGTTGTTAGTGTTTCAATTTTCACAAATCATTTGGAGGATCGATGAACTAAATGTTTGTGCTGCCTGCAACTGAAAGGCAACATATTACAGGTATACCTCTGGTCAATACTAGTGGCAATATACCGTACCTCTCAGCTAGCTAGAGAGAACATAATTCTCCAGCAGCTCTACTGGTTGAGTGTTGGACTAGTAATCCATAGGTCCTGAGTTCAGTTGACCTAGTAATATTTACATCTCCGTGTATCATGGGAAGATTTTCAAACATTGGCATTTTAAACAGTTGCGGATATAAATATTTACACCGAAAGTTTGATGTCATGGCCTTTTGGCAAACTGTGACAGAAGATGGATAATACAAGTAACATGTACCAATATCACAGTGTGACACAAGATGGATAATACAAGTAACATGTACCTACATCACACTGTGACACAAGATGGACAATACAAGTAACATGTACCTATATCACACTGTGACACAAGATAGATAATACAAGTAACATGTACCTACTATCACACTGTGACACAAGATAGATAATACAAGTAACATGTACCTATATCACACTGTGACACAAGATAGATAATACAAGTAACATGTACCTACATCACACTGTGACACAAGATGGATAATACAAGTAACATGTACCTACATCACACTGTGACACAAGATAGAAATACAAGTAACATGATCACACTGTGACACAAGAAGATAATACAATAACATGTACCTACATCACACTGTGACACAAGATAATAATACAATAACATGATCACATGTACAAGAAGATAATACAAGTAACATGTACCTACATCACACTGTGACACAAGATAGATAATACAAGTAACATGTACCTACATCACACTGTGACACAAGATAGATAATACAAGTAACATGTACCTACATCACATGTGACAAAGATAGATAATACAAGTAACATGTACCTATATCACACTGTGACACAAGATAGATAATACAAGTAACATGTACCTAATCACACTGTGACACAAGATAGAAATACAAGTAACATGTACCTACATCACACTGTGACACAAGATAGATAATACAATACAAGTAACATGTACCTACATCACACTGTGACACAAGATAGATACAATACAAGTAACATGTACTACCTATATCACACTGTGACACAAGATGGATAATACAAGTAACATGTACCTATATCACACTGTGACACAAGATGGACAATACAAGTAACATGTACCTATATCACACTGTGACACAAGATGGACAATACAAGTAACATGTACCTATATCACACTGTGACACAAGATAGATAATACAAGTAACATGTACCTAATCACACTGTGACACAAATGACAATACAATAACATGTACCTACATCACATGTGATACAAGATAGATAATACAAGTAACATGTACCTATATCACACTGTGACACAAAAATGGACAATACAAGTAACATGTACCTACATCACAGTGTGATACAAGATGGATAATACAAGTAACATGTACCTATATCACACTGTGACACAAGATGAATACAGTAACAGACCTCATCACACTGTGACACAAGATGGACAATACAAGTAACATGTACCTACATCACAGTGTGATACAAGATAGATAATACAAGTAACATGTACCTATATCACACTGTGACACACACAAGATAGATAATACAAGTAACATGTACCTACATCACAGTGTGATACAAGATAGATAATACAAGTAACATGTACCTATATCACACTGTGACACAAGATGGACAATACAAGTAACATGTACCTACATCACAGTGTGATACAAGATGGATAATACAAGTAACATGTACCTATATCACACTGTGACACAAGATAGATAATACAAGTAACATGTACCTACATCACAGTGTGACACAAGATAGATAATACAAGTAACATGTACCTATATCACACTGTGACACAAGATAGATAATACAAATAACATGTACCTATATCACACTGTGACAGATGATATATAATACAAGTAACATGTACCTATATCACACTGTGACACAAGATGGATAATACAAGTAACATGTACCTACATCACACTGTTACACAAGATGAATAATACAAGTAACATGTACCTACATCACAGTGTGACACAAGATAGATAATACAAGTAACATGTACCTATATCACAGTGTGATACAAGATAGATAATACAAGTAACATGTACCTATATCACACTGTGACACAAGATGGATAATACAAGTAACATGTACCTACATCACAGTGTGATACAAGATGGATAATACAAGTAACATGTACCTATATCATCACACTGTGACACAAGATAGATAATACAAGTAACAATGTACCTATATCACAGTGTGATACAAGATAGATAATACAAGTAACATGTACCTATATCACACTGTGACACAAGATGGATAATACAAGTAACATGTACCTACATCACACTGTGACACAAGATAGATAATACAAGTAACATGTACCTACATCACACTGTGACACAAGATAGATAATACAAGTAACATGTACCTACATCACACTGTGACACAAGATAGATAATACAAGTAACATGTACCTATATCACACTGTGACACAAGATGGATAATACAAGTAACATGTACCTATATCACACTGTGACACAAATGGACAATACAAGTAACATGTACCTATATCACACTGTGACACAAGATGGATAATACAAGTAACATGTACCTACATCACACTGTGACACAAGATAGATAATACAAGTAACATGTACCTACATCACACTGTGACACAAGATAGATAATACAAGTAACTATTTCACACTGAGTTGACACAAGATATGGACCTAATAACACTTGTAAACATAATAATACAAGCTAACTACCAATATCACACTGTGACACAAGATAGATAATACAAGTAACATGTACCTATATCACACTGTGACACAAGATGGATAATACAAGTAACATGTACCTATATCACACTGTGACAGAAGATAGATAATACAAGTAACATGTACCTATATCACACTGTGACACAAGATAGATAATACAAGTAACATGTACCTACATCACAGTGTGTGACACAAGATAGATAATACAAGTAACATGTACCTATATCACACTGTGACACAAGATAGATAATACAAATAACATGTACCTATATCACACTGTGACAGAAGATATATATAATACAAGTAACATGTACCTATATCACACTGTGACACAAGATAGATAATACAAGTAACATGTACCTATATCACACTGTGACACAAGATAGATAATACAAGTAACATGTACCTACATCACACTGTGACACAAGATAGATAATACAAATAACATGTACCTATATCACACTGTGACACAAGATAGATAATACAAGTAACATGTACCAATATCACAGTGGTGACAGAAGATGGATAATACAAGAAAACCGTACCATACGATCAACAGTGTGATAAGAGTATTGGACTTATATCAAAGTATATTGTACCGTACATCACAACTCTGTTGAAACAAGATAGACACATCCAGATTATTCATGTAACCGTATATCACACCTGTGACACAAGATAGATAATACAAGTAACATGTACCTACATCACAGTGTGATACAAGATGGATAATACAAGTAACATGTACCTATATCACACTGTGACACAAGATAGATAATACAAGTAACATGTACCTATATCACACTGTAACACAACATGATATACATCAAATAATACAAGTAACATGTACCTATATCACACTGTGACACAAGATAGATAATACAAGTAACATGTACCTATATCACAGTGTGACACAAGATGGATAATACAAGTAACATGTACCTATATCACACTGTGACACAAGATAGATAATACAAGTAACATGTACCTATATCACACTGTGACACAAGATAGATAATACAAGTAACATGTACCTATATCACACTGTGACACAAGATGGATAATACAAGTAACATGTACCTATATCACACTGTGACACAAGATAGATAATACAAGTAACATGTACCTATATCACACTGTGACACAAGATGGATAATACAAGTAACATGTACCTATATCACACTGTGACACAAGATGGATAATACAAGTAACATGTACCTATATCACACTGTGACACAAGATAGATAATACAAGTAACATGTACCTATATCACACTGTGACACAAGATGGATAATACAAGTAACATGTACCTATATCACACTGTGATACAAGATAGAGTAATAATACCAAGTAACATGTACCTATATCACACTGTGACACAAGATAGATAATACAAGTAACATGTACCTACATCACACTGTGACACAAGATAGATAATACAAATAACATGTACCTATATCACACTGTGACACAAGATAGATAATACAAGTAACATGTACCTATATCACACTGTGACACAAGATAGATAATACAAGTAACATGTACCTATATCACACTGTGACACAAGATGGATAATACAAGTAACATGTACCTATATCACACACTGTGACACAAATAGATAATACAAGTAACAGTACTATATCACACTGTGACACAAGATAGATAATACAAGTAACATGTACCTATATCACACTGTGACACAAGATGATAATACAAGTAACATGTACCTATATCACACATGTACACAAGATAGATAATACAAGTAACATGTACCTATATCACACAAGATGGATAATACAAGTAACATGTACCTATATCACACTGTGACACAAGATGGATAATACAAGACAATAGATAATACAAGTAACATGTACCTATATCACAGTGTGACACAAGATAGATAATACAAGTAACATGTACCTATATCACACTGTGGACACAAGATAGATGATGTACCTACATAATACAAGTAAACATGTACCTATATCACACTGTGACACAAGATAGATAATACAAGTAACATGTACCTATATCTGTGATTGACACAAGATGGATAATACATGTAACAAGTACCTAATATCACAGTGTGACACAAGATGGATAATACAAGTAACATGTACCTATATCACCACTGTGACACAAGATAGATAAACAAGTAACATGAACCTATATCACACTGTGACACAAGATAGGAATAATACAAGTAACATGTACCTATCAACACACTGTGACACAAGATAGATAATACAAGTAACATGTACCTATATCACAGTGCGACACAAGATGGATAATACAAGTAACATGTACCTACATCACACTGTGACACAAGATAGATAATACAAGTAACATGTACCTATATCACACTGTGACACAAGATAGATAATACAAGTAACATGTACCTATATCACAGTTGTGACACAAGATGGACTAATACAAGTAACATGTACCAATATCACACTGTGACACAAGATAGATAATACACCAGTAAATGTAACATGAACCTATATCAACACTGTGACACAAGATAGATAATACAAGTAAACATGTACCTATATCACAGTGTGACACAAGATAGATAATACAAGTAACATGTACCAATATCACAGTGCTGTGACACAAGATGGATAATACAAGTAACATGTACCTACAACACACTGTGACACAAGATGGATAATACAAGTAACATGTACCTACATCACACTGTGACACAAGATAGATAATACAAGTAACATGTACCTATATCACACTGTGATACAAGATGGATAATACAAGTAACATGTACCTATATCACACTGTGACACAAGATAGATAATACAAGTAACATGTACCTACATCACACTGTGACACAAGATAGATAATACAAGTAACATGTACCTACATCACACTGTGACACAAGATAGATAATACAAGTATAACATGTACCTATATCACACTGTGACACAAGATAGATAATACAAGTAACATTGTACCTACATCACACAGTGACACAAGATGGATAATACAAGTAACATGTACCTACATCACACTGTGACACAAGATAGATAATACAAGTAACATGTACCTACATCACACTGTGACACAAGATAGATAATACAAGTAACATGTACCTACATCACACTGTGACACAAGATAGATAATACAAGTAACATGTACCTATATCACACTGTGACACAAGATATGATAATACAAGTAACATGTACCTTTATCACACTGTGACACAAGATAGAATAATACAAGTAAACATGTACCTACATCACAGTGTGATACAAGTAGCATAATACAAGTAACATGTACCTATATCACACTGTGACACAAGATAGATAATACAAGTAACATGTACCTACATCACAGTTGTGGACACAAGATGGATAATACAAGTAACATGTACCTATATCACACTGTGACACAAGATGGATAATACAAGTAACCATGTACCTACATCACACTGTGACACAAGATAGATAATACAAGTAACATGTACCTATATCACACTGTGACACAAGATGGATAATACAAGTAACATGTACCTACATCACACTGTGACACAAGATAGATAATACAAGTAACATGTACCTATATCACACTGTGACACAAGATAGATAATACAAGTAACATGTACCTATATCACAGTGTGATACAAGATAGATAATACAAGTAACATGTACCTATATCACAGTGTGACACAAGATAGATAATACAAGTAACATGTACCTACATCACAGTGTGACACAAGATAGATAATACAAGTAACATGTACCTATATCACACTGTGACACAAGATAGATAATACAAGTAACATGTACCTATATCACACTGTGACACAAGATAGATAATACAAGTAACATGTACCTACATCACAGTGTGACACAAGATAGATAATACAAGTAACATGTACCTATATCACACTGTGACACAAGATTGATAATACAAGTAACATGTACCTACATCACACTGTGACACAAGATGGATAATACAAGTAACATGTACCTACATCACACTGTGACACAAGATAGATAATACAAGTAACATGTACCTATATCACACTGTGACACAAGATAGATAATACAAGTAACATGTACCTATATCACACTGTGACACAAGATAGATAATACAAGTAACATGTACCAATATCACACTGTGACACAAGATAGATAATACAAGTAACATGTACCTACATCACACTGTGACACAAGATAGATAATACAAGTAACATGTACCTATATCACACTGTGACACAAGATAGATAATACAAGTAACATGTACCTATATCACACTGTGACACAAGATAGATAATACAAGTAACATGTACCTACATCACACTGTGACACAAGATAGATAATACAAGTAACATGTACCTATATCACACTGTGACACAAGATAGATAATACAAGTAACATGTACCTATATCACAGTGTGACACAAGATAGATAATACAAGTAACATGTACCTATATCACACTGTGACACAAGATAGATAATACAAGTAACATGTACCTATATCACACTGTGACACAAGATAGATAATACAAGTAACATGTACCTATATCACACTGTGACACAAGATAGATAATACAAGTAACATGTACCTATATCACACTGTGACACAAGATAGATAATACAAGTAACATGTACCTATATCACACTGTGACACAAGATAGATAATACAAGTAACATGTACCTATATCACACTGTGACACAAGATAGATAATACAAGTAACATGTACCAATATCACAGTGTGACACAAGATAGATAATACAAGTAACATGTACCTATATCACACTGTGACACAAGATAGATAATACAAGTAACATGTACCTATATCACACTGTGACACAAGATAGATAATACAAGTAACATGTACCTATATCACAGTGTGATACAAGATAGATAATACAAGTAACATGTACCTATATCACACTGTGACACAAGATAGATAATACAAGTAACATGTACCTATATCACACTGTGACACAAGATAGATAATACAAGTAACATGTACCTATATCACAGTGTGACACAAGATAGATAATACAAGTAACATGTACCTATATCACACTGTGACACAAGATAGATAATACAAGTAACATGTACCTATATCACACTGTGACACAAGATAGATAATACAAGTAACATGTACCTATATCACACTGTGACACAAGATAGATAATACAAGTAACATGTACCTATATCACACTGTGACACAAGATAGATAATACAAGTAACATGTACCTATATCACACTGTGACACAAGATGGAGATAATACAAGTAACAATGTACCTATATCACAGTGTGACACAAGATAGATAATACAAGTAACATGTACCTATATCACACTGTGACACAAGATGGATAATACAAGTAACATGTACCTATATCACACTGTGACACAAGATAGATAATACAAGTAACATGTACCTATATCCACAGTGTGACACAAGATGGATAATACAAGTAACATGTACCTATATCACACTGTGACACAAGATGGATAATACAAGTAACATGTACCTTTATCACACTGTGACAGAAATGGATAATACAAGTAACATGTACCTATATCACACTGTGACACAAATGGATAATACAAGTAACATGTACCTATAATCACACACTGTGACACAAAATGGACAATACAAGTAACATGTACCTATATCACACTGTGACACAAGATAATACATACCCATATCAAACGAGGCAATAAGAGATGAAGAGACAACAGCTTTAATGTCACAGTCTTTTACTTAGTTAAACTGATAAGTTGAATGAAATACATGAACAATAGTGAAATTCAGTAACACAATACAGTTTCCATATTAAATGCAAATAACAGTGAGTTTTCTCTTCTGATTCTTTGTTTCGTGCTCCATCAATGTCCATACCTGTAAAATAAAACATAAGAACAGTCATCATCATCATTTATGGAAACCAGTTTCAATTTATCTGGGGTACAATATCATAATCAATTGCTTACAATATGAGGTAAACTGTAAACAAAATAGATTGTCAAATTTTCAAGACAGTCTATCCGGGGGGATCCCTTTATCACATAAAACAAATATGGTATAGGTGAGATAGATGATATAGAAAATAAAAGATCACAAATTAAAAGAAACAAATATCATAAAAGCAACAAAGAATTTCTTCATTTTTGAAAAAAGTTTCAAAATAGAAAATATTGTGTTACAGCTATGCCTGAAGGATATAATGTCTTATAACCTAATAGTGTGATCATTACACCAATTTTCTAAACATTTTCAATACATAGAGCTACAATGTATATTGAACACTGTCATGTCATTGTTGTGAAGGCTTACTTCTGAAATTCCCATTCCTGTCTCTGTTGTCTAGTGGACACACTTGTCTTGTTTTTAGCCAGCGAGAAATGCAGTGGAAATGAAATGCATGCTGAAATAAAATAACAATGCATACATTTACACCATATATATTGAATGTTTTTTTTTTTAATGTTATTTGCAAAAGTCTTGGTTGTTCAGGTATATTATCATAAGGAATTTGATGTGTTAATAATAATTATTTACAAATAATCGTCCCCTCAATATCAGGAACTTTGTTTTATCATTTACTAAACCTTTAATGAAATCGCTGTACTCCCCAGTCTAACAACATTAAACAAGACAGCTAGATACAATACACTTGATCCTCACAGAACGATCAATTTGACATCATCTCATTGACACTACATTATATACTCTCAAAATATACTACATGAATTACAAACACCCCAGGTGACTGTATACCTCCCATACTCACATTACAAACACCCCAGGTGACTGTATACCTCTCATACTCACATTACAAACACCCCAGGTGACTGTGTACCTCTCATACTCACATTACAAACACCCCAGGTGACTGTACACCTCTCATACTCACATTACAAACACCCCAGGTGACTGTATACCTCTCATACTCACATTACAAACACCCCAGGTGACTGTACACCTCTCATACTCACATTACAAACACCCCAGGTGACTGTATAACTCTCATACTCACATTACAAACACCCCAGGTGACTGTATACCTCTCATACTCACATTACAAACACCCCAGGTGACTGTATACCTCTCATACTCACATTACAAACACCCCAGGTGACTGTATACCTCTCATACTCACATTACAAACACCCCAGGTGACTGTATACCTCTCATACTCACATTACAAACACCCCAGGTGACTGTGTACCTCTCATACTCACATTACAAACACCCCAGGTGACTGTATACCTTCTCATACTCACATTACAAACACCCCAGGTGACTGTACACCTCTCATACTCACATTACAAACACCCCAGGTGACTGTAACCTCTCATACTCAATTACAAAACACCCCAGGTGACTGTACACCTCTCATACTCACATTACAAACACCCCAGGTGACTGTATACCTCTCATACTCACATTACAAACACCCCAGGTGACTGTATACCTCTCATACTCACATTACAAACACCCCAGAATGACTGTATACCTCTCATACTCACATTACAAACACCCCAGGTGACTGTATACCTCTCATACTCACATTACAAACACCCCAGGTGACTGTATACCTCTCATACTCACATTACAAACACCCCAGGTGACTGTGTACCTCTCATACTCACATTACAAACACCCCAGGTGACTGTGTACATCTCTCATACTCACATTACAAACACCCCAGGTGACTGTATACCTCTCATACTCACATTACAAACACCCCAGGTGACTGTATACCTCTCATACTCACATTACAAACACCCCAGGTGACTGTATACCTCTCATACTCACATTACAAACACCCCAGGTGACTGTATACCTCTCATACTCACATTACAAACACCCCAGGTGACTGTACACCTCTCATACTCACATTACAAACACCCCAGGTGACTGTATACCTCTCATACTCACATTACAAACACCCCAGGTGACTGTATACCTCTCATACTCACATTACAAACACCCCAGGTGACTGTACACCTCTCATACTCACATTACAAACACCCCAGGTGACTGTGTACCTCTCATACTCACATTACAAACACCCCAGGTGACTGTACACCTCTCATACTCACATTACAACACCCCAGGTGACTGTACACCTCTCATACTCACATTACAAACACCCCAGGTGACTGTATACCTCTCATACTCACATTACAAACACCCCAGGTGACTGTATACCTCTCATACTCACATTACAAACACCCCAGGTGACTGTACACCTCTCATACTCACATTACAAACACCCCAGGTGACTGTGTACCTCTCATACTCACATTACAAACACCCCAGGTGACTGTGTACCTCTCATACTTACATTACAAACACCCCAGGTGACTGTATACACCTCTCATACTCACATTACAAACACCCCAGGTCACTGTATACCTCTCATACTCACATTACAAACACCCCAGGTGACTGTACACCTCTCATACTCACATTACAAACACCCCAGGTGACTGTGTACCTCTCATACTCACATTACAAACACCCCAGGTGACTGTGTACCTCTCATACTCACATTACAAAACACCCAGGTGACTGTACACTCTCATACTCACATTACAAACACCCCAGGTGACTGTGTACCTCTCATACTCACATTACAAACACCCCAGGTGACTGTATACCTCTCATACTCACATTACAAACACCCCAGGTGACTGTACACCTCTCATACTCACATTACAAACACCCCAGAATGACTGTATACCTCTCATACTCACATTACAAACACCCCAGGTGACTGTATACCTCTCATACTCACATTACAAACACCCCAGGTGACTGTATACCTCTCATACTCACATTACAAACACCCCAGGTGACTGTATACCTCTCATACTCACATTACAAACACCCCAGGTGACTGTGTAACCTCTCATACTCACATTACAAACACCCCAGGTGACTGTATACCTCTCATACTCACATTACAAAACACCCCAGGTGACTGTATACACCTCTCATACTTCACATTACACAACAAACCCCAGGTAAGACTGTATACCTCTCATACTCACATTACAAACACCCCAGGTGACTGTATACCTCTCATACTCACATTACAAACACCCCCAGGTGACTGTACACCTCTCATACTCACATTACAAACACCCCAGGTGACTGTATACCTCTCATACTCACATTACAAACACCCCAGGTGACTGTACACCTCTCATACTCACATTACAAACACCCAGGTGACTGTATACCTCTCATACTCACATTACAAACACCCCAGGTGACTGTATACCTCTCATACTCACATTACAAACACCCCAGGTGACTGTACACCTCTCATACTCACATTACAAACACCCCAGGTGACTGTACACCTCTCATACTCACATTACAAACACCCCAGAATGACTGTACACCTCTCATACTCACATTACAAACACCCCAGAATGACTGTATACCTCTCATACTCACATTACAAACACCCCAGGTGACTGTACACCTCTCATACTCACATTACAAACACCCCAGGTGACTGTATACCTCTCATACTCACATTACAAACACCCCAGGTGACTGTACACCTCTCATACTCTCACATTACAAACACCCCAGGTGACTGTATACCTCTCATACTCACATTACAAACACCCCAGGTGACTGTACACCTCTCATACTCACATTACAAACACCCCAGGTGACTGTATACCTCTCATACTCACATTACAAACACCCCAGGTGACTGTACACCTCTCATACTCACATTACAAACACCCCAGGTGACTGTATACCTCTCATACTCACATTACAAACACCCCAGAATGACTGTACACCTCTCATACTCACATTACAAACACCCCAGGTGACTGTACACCTCTCATACTCACATTACAAACACCCCAGGTGACTGTATACCTCTCATACTCACATTACAAACACCCCAGGTGACTGTACACCTCTCATACTCACATTACAAACACCCCAGGTGACTGTATACCTCTCATACTCACATTACAAACACCCCAGGTGACTGTACACCTCTCATACTCACATTACAAACACCCCAGGTGACTGTATACCTCTCATACTCACATTACAAACACCCCAGGTGACTGTATACCTCTCATACTCACATTACAAACACCCCAGGTGACTGTATACCTCTCATACTCACATTACAAACACCCCAGGTGACTGTATACCTCTCATACTCACATTACAAACACCCCAGGTGACTGTATACCTCTCATACTCACATTACAAACACCCCAGGTGACTGTATACCTCTCATACTCACATTACAAACACCCCAGGTGACTGTATACCTCTCATACTCACATTACAAAAACACCCCAGGTGACTGTATACCTCTCATACTCACATTACAACAACACCCCAGGTGACTGTATACCTCTCATACTCACATTACAAACACCCCAGGTGACTGTACACTCTCATACTCACATTACAAACACCCCAGGTGACTGTATACCTCTCATACTCACATTACAAACACCCCAGGTGACTGTACACCTCTCATACTCACATTACAAACACCCCAGGTGACTGTACACCTCTCATACTCACATTACAAACACCCCAGGTGACTGTATACCTCTCATACTCACATTACAAACACCCCAGGTGACTGTATACCTCTCATACTCACATTACAAACACCCCAGGTGACTGTATACCTCTCATACTCACATTACAAACACCCCAGGTGACTGTATACCTCTCATACTCACATACAAACACCCAGGTGACTGTATACTCTCACACTACATACAAACACCCCAGGTGACACCTCTCATACTTACATTACAAACACCCCAGGTGACTGTATACCTCTCATACTCACATTACAAACACCCCAGGTGACTGTACACCTCTCATACTCACATTACAAACACCCCAGGTGACTGTATACCTCTCATACTTACATTACAAACACCCCAGGTGACTGTTATCTCTCATACTCACATTACAAACACCCCAGGTGACTGTATACCTCTCATACTCACATTACAAACACCCCAGGTGACTGTATACCTCTCATACTCACATTACAAACACCCCAGGTGACTGTATACCTCTCATACTCACATTACAAACACCCCAGGTGACTGTATACCTCTCATACTCACATTACAAACACCCCAGGTGACTGTATACCTCTCATACTCACATTACAAACACCCCAGGTGACTGTACACCTCTCATACTCACATTACAAACACCCCAGGTGACTGTACACCTCTCATACTCACATTACAAAACACCCCAGGTGACTGTGTACCTCTCATACTCACATTACAAACACCCCAGGTGACTGTATACCTCTCATACTCACATTACAAACACCCCAGGTGACTGTACACCTCTCATACTCACATTACAAACACCCCAGGTGACTGTGTACCTCTCATACTCACATTACAAACACCCCAGGTGACTGTATACCTCTCATACTCACATTACAAACACCCCAGGTGACTGTACACCTCTCATACTCACATTACAAACACCCCAGGTGACTGTACACCTCTCATACTCACATTACAAACACCCCAGGTGACTGTATACCTCTCATACTCACATTACAAACACCCCAGGTGACTGTATACCTCTCATACTCACATTACAAACACCCCAGGTGACTGTATACCTCTCATACTCACATTACAAACACCCCAGGTGACTGTATACCTCTCATACTCACATTACAAACACCCCAGGTGACTGTATACCTCTCACACTTACACCTCTCATACTCACATTACAAACACCCCAGGTGACTGTATACCTCTCATACTCACATTACAAACACCCCAGGTGACTGTACACCTCTCATACTCACATTACAAACACCCCAGGTGACTGTATACCTCTCATACTCACATTACAAACACCCCAGGTGACAGTATACCTCTCATACTCACATTACAAACACCCCAGGTGACTGTACACCTCTCATACTCAATTTACGAACACCCCAGGTGACTGTATACCTCTCATACTCACATTACAAACACCCCAGGTGACAGTATACCTCTCATACTCACATTACAAACACCCCAGGTGACTGTATACCTCTCATACTCACATTACAAACACCCCAGGTGACTGTACACCTCTCATACTCACATTACAAACACCCCAGGTGACTGTACACCTCTCATACTCACATTACCAACACCCCAGGTGACTGTATACCTCTCATACTCACATTACAAACACCCCAGGTGACTGTATACCTCTCATACTCACATTACAAACACCCCAGGTGACTGTATACCTCTCATACTCACATTACAAACACCCCAGGTGACTGTATACCTCTCATACTCACATTACAAACACCCCAGGTGACTGTATACCTCTCATACTCACATTACAAACACCCCAGGTGACTGTATACACCTCTCATACTCACATTACAAACACCCCAGGTGACTGTGTACCTCTCATACTCACATTACAAACACCCCAGGTGACTGTATACCTCTCATACTCACATTACAAACACCCCAGGTGACTGTATACCTCTCATACTCACATTACAAACACCCCAGGTGACTGTATACCTCTCATACTCACATTACAAACACCCCAGGTGACTGTATACCTCTCATACTCACATTACAAACACCCCAGGTGACTGTATACCTCTCATACTCACATTACAAACACCCCCAGGTGACTGTGTACCTCTCATACTCACATTACAAACACCCCAGGTGACTGTATACCTCTCATACTCACATTACAAACACCCCAGAATGTGATGTACCTGTATACCTCTCATACTCACATTACAAAACACCCCAGGTGACTGTTACCTCTCATACTCACATTACAAACACCCCAGTGACTGTATACCTCTCATACTCACATTACAAACACCCCAGGTGACTGTATACCTCTCATACTCACATTACAAACACCCCAGGTGACTGTATACCTCTCATACTCACATTACAAACACCCCAGGTGACTGTATACCTCTCATACTCACATTACAAACACCCCAGGTGACTGTATACCTCTCATATCACATTACAAACACCCCAGGTGACGTATACCTCTCATACTCACATTACAAACACCCCAGGTGACTGTATACCTCTCACACTTACATAACAAACACCCCAGGTGACTGTATACCTCTCACACTTACATAACAAACACCCCAGGTGACTGTACACCTCTCATACTCACATTACAAACACCCCAGGTGACTGTATACCTCTCATACTCACATTACAAACACCCCAGGTGACTGTATACCTCTCATACTCACATTACAAACACCCCAGGTGACTGTACACCTCTCATACTCACATTACAAACACCCCAGGTGACTGTATACCTCTCATACTCACATTACAAACACCCCCAGGTGACTGTACACCTCCTCTCATACTTACATTACAAACACCCCAGGTGACTGTACACCTCTCATACTTACATTACAAACACCCCAGGTGACTGTATACCTCTCATACTCACATTACAAACACCCCAGGTGACTGTGTACCTCTCATACTCACATTACAAACACCCCAGGTGACTGTATACCTCTCATACTCACATTACAAACACCCCAGGTGACTGTATACCTCTCATACTCACATTACAACACCCCAGGTGACTGTATACCTCTCATACTCACATTACAAACACCCCAGGTGACTGTACACCTCTCATACTCACATTACGAACACCCCAGGTGACTGTACACCTCTCATACTCACATTACAAACACCCCAGGTGACTGTACACCTCTCATACTCACATTACAAACACCCCAGGTGACTGTATACCTCTCATACTCACATTACAAACACCCCAGGTGACTGTATACCTCTCATACTCACATTACAAACACCCCAGGTGACTGTGTACCTCTCATACTCACATTACAAACACCCCAGGTGACTGTATACCTCTCATACTCACATTACAAACACCCCAGGTGACTGTATACCTCTCATACTCACATTACAAACACCCCAGGTGACTGTATACCTCTCATACTTACATTACAAACACCCCAGGTGACTGTATACCTCTCATACTTACATTACAAACACCCCAGGTGACACTGTACACCTCCTCTCATACTAACATTACAAACACCCCAGGTGACTGTGTACCTCTCATACTTACATTACAATATACCTCTCATACTCACATTACCAAACACCCCAGGTGACTGTACACCTCTCATACGCACATTACAAACACCTCAGGTGACTGTATTCCTCTCACACTTACATTACAAACACCCCAGGTGACTGTACACCTCTCTCATACTCACATTACCAACACCCCAGGTGACTATACCTCTCATACTCACATTACAAACACCCCAGGTGACAGTATACCTCTCATACTCACATTACCAACACCCCAGAATGACTGTATATCTCCCACACTCACATTACAAACACCCCAGGTGACTGTATACCTCTCATACTTACATTACAAACACCCCAGGTGACTGTACACCTCTCATACTTACATTACAAACACCCCAGGTGACTGTATACCTCTCATACTCACATTACCAACACCCCAGGTGACTGTACACCTCTCTCATACTCACATTACAAACACCCCAGGTGACTGTACACCTCTCATACTCACATTACAAACACCCCAGGTGACTGTATTCCTCTCACACTTACATTACAAACACCCCAGGTGACTGTACACCTCCTCTCATACTTACATTACAAAAACCCCAGGTGACTGTATACCTCTCATACTTACATTACAAACACCCCAGGTGACTGTACACCTCTCATACTCACATTACAAACACCCCAGGTGACTGTATACCTCTCATACTCACATTACAAACACCCCAGGTGACTGTACACCTCTCATACTCACATTACAAACACCCCAGGTGACTGTATACCTCTCATACTCACATTACAAACACCCCAGGTGACTGTATACCTCTCATACTCACATTACAAACACCCCAGGTGACTGTACACCTCTCATACTCACATTACAAACACCCCAGGTGACTGTATACCTCTCATACTCACATTACAAACACCCCAGGTGACTGTATACCTCTCATACTCACATTACAAACACCCCAGGTGACTGTACACCTCTCATACTCACATTACAAACACCCCAGGTGACTGTACACCTCTCATACTCACATTACAAACACCCCAGGTGACTGTACACCTCTCATACTCACATTACAAACACCCCAGGTGACTGTACACCTCTCATACTTACATTACAAAAACCCCAGGCAACTGTACTCCTCTCATACTCACATTACAAACACCCCAGGTGACTGTGTACCTCTCATACTTACATTACAAAAACCCCAGGCAACTGTACTCCTCTCATACTTACATTACAAACACCCCAGGTGATTGTATACCTCTCATACTTACATTACAAACACCCCAGGTGACTGTATACCTCTCATACTTACATTACAAACACCCCAGGTGACTGTATACCTCTCATACTTACATTACAAACACCCCAGGTGACTGTATACCTCTCATACTTACATTACAATCACCCCAAGCAACTGTACACCTTTCATACTAACATTACAAACACCCCAGGTGACTGTGTATAGTACCTCTCATACTTACATTACAAACACCCCAGGTGACTGTATTCCTCTCATACTTACATTACAAACACCCCAAGCGACTGTGTACCTCTCTTACTTACATTACAAACACCCCAGGCGACTGTGCACTCCTCACTAGTGGCAGAGGCCTGGTTTGCCTGGCATTCTATACACAAGTCCATGATATGATTTCTGCAAATGGCACAGTTATCAACCACAATGTCTGTAAATAGAAAAGAAGAATTGGTTAATATTGTGCTAATAAATTCACAAAACAAAGAGTTCAATAATGATAATTTCCTAACAGACATGATATCTATTAATAATGCTGACTTATGGTATTAAAGTTAAACACAGTTTTCCGCTACTTAACAGTTAATGATATATCATATATACTGCAGTATGTATATATATATGTAGAGATATAATTATTAAAAGGAATTTGCTAGTTTATGTCCATTGTATATATATGTAATTAATTGTTGAATTGCTTTTCATATTTATTTCCTGATACCTGTATTTTTCTAACCAAGTTTAAAAATCATCTAGTTTCATGGATGATATACTCACCCCATGCCCATAACGCGACGGCACTCCACTGAAATAAACAAAATACAATTATCATACCCATATCTATTATCAGAAATTTCAGTTGTATATACCAATAATATTAAAAGTTATAATCAAAGTAATACAATGTAATTACGTAACTTTAAAGAACAACTATTATCAGCATCCATCAAAAGTAACAGAAGTAAATATAACCCCAAAAAGGAACAAACATTTACTGCTCCTCGTAGAAACCCTGATCAATTCAATGGCACCAATCTATAGTTAATAAATATAAGGGTGGCAAGGTGCACAAAGTGCAAAGCACTTCTAACGTAACACATTCATGAAAATATAAGAAAACCCCCTATCTTGAAGATTTAGGCCTACACATATGCATGTACGTACACTGACAAGTTAAGTTAAAAAATACACTCTCCCTTTATAACCAGGCCTATATAAACATAATATACATCCCTTTATAACCAGGCAGTGTTTAATCTACGATTATTTTTCGTGGGTCCTTTTCAATGGTTTTAGTGAAAACAATGGGTCCCACAGTGTTATAGATACCCATTCCCAGAAATTTCATGGGTCCTTTTAAAATTCTGTGAGTCCAGGACTCGGGATGCGCACGTAGATTTATCACTGACCAGGTCTATATAAATATAACATAATATATATAAAATATATGCCTACTCATGCAATTACATGAGAGTCAACAGACTGGTCATGATCAGTCAATGCAAGGGATAATATACAATAAATATGTGTTTCTTTCTGTATTGCTTACTACATGCATTTAATTACAAACAGAAAAATAATAAATAAAACGATAAAAATCACCAATATATAAAGTAGACTTGAGGATCTACTTTCACTTTGCAAAAATATCTGACTGCAGCTAGAAAACGTATCTCAACGTCATTCTCTGTTCCAAGATGGAAAATTCCTAAGCGGTAGGGTCACACATAAGAATACAGCCGCAGGTTTAAAGTTAGAATTTAGGACAAAATGTAATTATATATAAATGAAAGATTCTGTTAACAATATTCTGTTAACAATCCTTTTTGAATGTACATTTTAGTAATGTTTTATTTTCATTATGAATTTATCAAAATGTGTATTTTGTAATCAAGCACGAATATAACTTTGAGTACGGTTTTGCACAACACTGGATCTGGTTTACATCAGAAAGTTTTTCCAACTCTACATACCAGATATTAGATCAGCAAAATAATAGAAATCACAGCTCAAACGGGCAGCTAGAATAAGCTGCCCGTTTGAGCTGTGATTTCTATCATTTTGCTGATCAAATGTTGACATGCATATGGTCAGATTTAATGTTTCAAAAGTGCCTTGCTGTGATATACATCTAACATATTGTTACCCCATATATATACCATCCAGTATCTAAATAACATCAGGTAACTTTTATTTAACTAAAGTCAAGGTCTTTTAACGGAATTGGACTGGGTCGAGCATCTGTGACCGAGTAGCACAAGTCAGTATATAGCATTTGGCTAGTGTTCTGAGGTCCCTATTTTCAAATTCCAGTCTCTGTTTATATTTAATTAATTAATACAATTGTTGCATTTTCTCCTTTCTTGTTTCGAATCATGCAACAGCACTCGACTAAATTACCCACAGTATCTTGCATGTCTTCAAGGGTAAAGACTTTGAAAAATGAGGGAGGAATATAGTGGAATATTGGAATGGGTTGATTGGTGACCAGGCCTAGGTAGCTCAGTTGGTACTAGGTAGAACGGGTGACCATTTTATATCGGTACGGCCCGTTAGTTCTAAGGCCCATTTGTCTGAAGGCCTGATACTAGTAGTCCGACAATAGATAATGTACATGGAATTTATGCATCCTCCAACTTGTAAGATCTGTGTGAAATGGCCAGTCCACCGGATGTGACATTTAATATTACATGAAAGATATCATAGATCAACAAATAAAATGTCATACTGACTAAGGCATAACATTGTACAAATCAAACAAATGACACACTTTGTAAAATAAAGAAAAGCATGAGTGGGATTTACCAAAACTCTGCCATAAAACCAAGATGTTAACAAGAGATCCAAGTGGGATCTTGGCGCCCACCAAAGATTGATCTATGTCTGACATATATATGACAGAGGAATCTTTTCTCTGCTTTTCAAACTATAAGTTATAACTATCAAAGTCCAAGATGGTGGCCTATATATATATATCTATTGGCAATCTTGTTGACCAATCAGTCCCAAAAGTTTAGGAACTTTGCCATTGAAATCCAGATGGTTCCAGCGAATCTAAAGTATTAACAAGAGGCCCATGGGCCTTAACGGTCATCTGACTCATGGCACAAAACAACAAAGTCAAAGTATAAAGCAAATTGGTTAACGATTAATATAAACAATACAAGGAACTCCTTAGTTCAATATGTAAGTTTCTGAAATAGGTAAATATAATTTGTTGAACAAACTTGGTAGCCCTTCATCCAAATATGGTTGTAACCAATTCAAGGATTAATATGAGGAGTCGTCAGATTTTAAAGCCAAATTTCAGCAAAGCTCCCATTTTGGACCTCCGCCGTACTATCCCCATGGGTCTTAGCTCGGTCCTTTATAAAATATGATTGTCCTCACCTAAAGTTCCCCCTTCTGAATCAATTAAAACCCCTATAGAACAATTTTCATTGAGATCGGAGACTGAAACCTGAAAACAGGAAGTGGGCCAGTGGCCATCTTGGAATACTAAAATCTTTATGAAAATGTTTTCATGTTGTTCGGCATCAATTAAAACCCGAATAGACCAATTTTCATTGAGATCGGAGGTTGAAACCTTAAAACAGGAAGTGGGCCAGCGGCCATCTTGGAATACCAAAAATCTTTACGAAAATGTTGTATGTTGTTCGGCATCAATTAAACCCCTATAAAATCATTGAGATCGGAGACCGAAACCTGAAAACAGGAATTGGGCCAGCTAAAATTAAGAAAATTTGCCCTTTTGGGGCCCCACCCCTCAGCCCCTAGGGGTCAAACCAGACTCATTTATATAAAATATGATTGTCCTTCCCCAATGATGTTTCACACCAAATATGGATGAAATTCATCCAAGGATGAAGGAGGAGTAGGATTTTAAAGCTAAAATTAAGAAAATTTGCCCTTTTAAGGCCCTACCCCTCAGCCCCTAGGGGTCGGACCAGGCTCATTTATATAATATATGATTGTCCATCCATAATGTTGTTTCACACCAAATATGGATGAAATCCATCCAAGGATGAAGGAGGAGTAGGATTTTAAAACTAAAATTAAGAAAATTTGCACGTTTGGGGCCCCACCCCTCAGCCCCTAGGGGTCGGACCAGGCTCATTTATATAAAATATGATTGCCCATCCCAAATGATGTTTCACACTAAATATGGATAAAATCCATCCAAGGATGAGGAAGGAGTAGGATTTTAAAGCTAAAATTAAGAAAATTTGCCCTTTTGGGGCCCCACCCCTCAGCCCCTAGGAGTCGGACCAAGCTCATTTATATAAAATATGATTGTCCTTCCCCAATGATGTTTCACACCAAATATAGATGAAATCCATCCAAGGATGAGGAAGGAGTAGGATTTTAAAGCTAAAATTAAGAAAATTTGCCCTTTTGGGGCCCCACCCCTCAGCCCCTAGGAGTCGGACCAAGCTCATTTATATAAAATATGATTGTCCTTCCCCAATGATGTTTCACACCAAATATAGATGAAATCCATCCAAGGATGAAGGAGGAGTAGGATTTTAAAGCTAAAATTAAGAAAATTTGCCCTTTTGGGGCCCCACCCCTCAGCCCCTAGGAGTCGGACCAAGCTCATTTATATAAAATATGATTGTCCTTCCCCAATGATGTTTCACACCAAATATAGATGAAATCCATCCAAGGATGAAGGAGGAGTAGGATTTTAAAGCTAAAATTAAGAAAATTTGCCCTTTTGGGGCCCCACCCCTCAGCCCCTAGGGGTCGGACCAGGCTCATTTATATAAAATATGATTGTCGGTCCCCAATGATGTTTCACACTAAATATGGATGAAATCCATCCAAGGATGAAGGAGGAGTAGGATTTAAAAGCTTAAATTAAGAAAATTTGCCCTTTTGGGGCCCCGCCCCTCTGCCCCTAGGGGTCGGACTTATCTCATTTATATAAAATATGATTGTCCTTCCCCAAGGATGTTTCACACCAAATATGGATGTAATTCACTCAAGGGTTTAGGAGGAGTAGGCTTTTGTATAAATAGTTTTACGCACGACGCACGGCGGACGGCGGACGGCGCACGGCGCACGACGACGGACGAAACACGATGACAATAGGTCATCCTGACCTTTGGTCAGATGACCTAAAAAATGATGTGTCTATCGTACAGGACATTATAGAGAGCGCAGCGAACGGGCCGAAGCAAACTCTTTTGATAGAGGTGTCGGTAACGTTATTCTATGTATATCATCCAATATATGTAGAGTTGGAAAACTTTCTCAAAAACCGGAAACAGGAAGTCAACACAAGATCCAGCATAGCGCAAGACAGTATCCAAAGTCACACTCTCGTGTGATTACAATATCACACTCTCGCGAGATTACAAACAAATAATGCTTGGAAAAATTCAAAATAAAACATTAGTAAAAGATAAACCTTTCAATTTATTCTTACCTGAATCTAACAATTGCATTTTGTCCTGAATCTTAACTTAAAAGCCGTTTTACGTGAGCAGTTGCTTCAGAATTTTCCGCCTGGCAACGGAGAAAGACATTGAGATATAATTTGTAGCCGCTGTCATGTATTTTTGCAGAAAGTGAAAGTAGAAGTATTCTATGTTCAATATTGTTTGTCTTGTTATAAACTCAATGCCAGTAATTCAGCAAAGCTATGATTCTAATAATTAATAATAATATAAATGGTTTCTATCAGTACAGTTAGTCAGCGCACACAATAAGCAATTAGAACAAAACACATGGCAATATCGATAAGACTGATGGGTCAGGGGAGATAACTCTTTCGCCGTAGAAATCCTTTATTTACCTGGCATATTTCTATTTAATAACAGTTAAAAAAACCGAACGTATGGATTAACTGCTGCGCTCTCAGAAAGGCTTTGCCTTAAATTATATTATATTAATTACTGATATTCGAGGTATAAGACCATCATTTGTGGTTTTAACTGATGCCATAATTGGGAAAATAGAGACTGAAATTGGGAAAATACAGTGGTATTTTTCAATTGGGAATGGGTCTGGTTACCAGACCCTATAAAGGCCTGGCAAAAACCCTGTTAACTATCAAAATTCAAGATGGCGGCCTATTGGCCATCTTGGTGACCAACATGCATTTATAATATGCACAACTACGACAAAAGGGGAACCTACGTATGAAATTTCAGACAGATCCCTTCAATACTTTCTGAGAAATAGTGGTTAACAAACTTCCGTGCAAAAAAATCCAAAATGGCAGCCAGTCGGCAATCTTGTTGACCGATCAGTACTGAAATGCAATTTGCACAACTATGGGCCTAGGGGAACCTACATATGAAATTTGAGACAGATCCTTTCAGTACTTTCTGAGAAATAGCAGTAAAAAAAATTAACTATCACCAAAAATCCCAGAGGGATCTTTGCGCGGGCCACCAAAGATTAATCTGTGTATGACAATTGTCAGACGGAAATTGTCAGATGGATCTTTTCTCTACTTTTCAAACTTCAACTATCAAAATCCAAGATGGCAACCGGTCAGCCACCTTGTTGACCAATCAGTCCCAAAAGTAAGTATATATGCACAACTAGGGCCCAAGGGGAACCTACATATGAAATTTGAGAATGATCCCTTCAGTACTTTCTGAGAAATATAGTGGTAACAATTTTTCACTACCAAAATCCAAGATGGCTGCCTGGCGGCCATCTTGTTGACAGATTGGTCCCAAAACGCAATATGCATAACTAGCTATAGGGCCCAAGGGGAACCGAATAAGGAAGGTTCGCAAGTAGGGATATAAGGGTGTCACTGTAGAGTGTTCCAACCCCGGTCTGACTACTATATATTCTCCTCTACTGCAACATTTATGTCTTGTTGAATTCAATATTTTTCTTAAATCTTGGCACTTTCTGATATTAAGTTTGAAATAAATTATCTTTTTATCTGTTTCTATATAGTGAGTTGCGAATAACGAGAAACGACCCTTGGGCGAACATTATTTAAGGCAAAACAAAGTTGCATCTCTTTCCTGTTGATGTCATTCATGAGTCTCAAATCTCGATATCTATAGAAATGAGACAGCAGTTATTTTTGGACTTCTATTTTTAGAAAACGGTTGAATGTTGTGACAATAAAATGTTAAATGGTTTCACATATATTTCTCAGAAAACACAAACGATTATCAGTTATGTATGTTTGGAACTTCGTCTAACATTCTCGTTACCTTTTTCACTTCGAATCGTTTCTTCCCTGACTTTTCTACTCCATTTCCTGATCCCTCTCCGAGCTCAGAATCATCAACGTCCATTGCAGCAGCCATTTTCTTCAAAGTTCCAGTTGACAGTGATCGGTGTTTTGAAGCAAGGTAAAGTCCACAGCGCAACGAAGTTCCGAAAATAGTAGACAATATTGAGTGGATAAATCTAAATAGCTTCCGATAGTCGGATATTTATTAAAATACGAATTTCTTAATACATTCAAAACAGCGGAGCAAAATAATTGGAGCTCTTCTTATTTTATTCAAAACATAATTGAAATAGCACATGATATATAGGGGGTCTGGTGTATTATAGGCCCAGTTATATGTGAATACTAAAGTAAAACATTCTTTGCTAAATTCCTCAAGTAATCCAAACTATATTTTCGACATATTTCTATTTCGCAAATTGTACTTACCTGTAGAAACATGTCGTTCCTCAGTGGAAGCGGGGGCTCTGCGCCTCGAAATAAAAGTCATGACCATGGCTCTGGTGATGGGAAATGTTGTCAAGGCAAAGAACCCGAGTCTAAAGATCATCCCATTTTTAATGCAGTCAAATCTGGGTAAGAATAGACCGTCTTTTTGGAGTCTTAGAAATCAAACTTGATGGAAGGTGTTGGCCATGTCACGCCCGGCACGTCGATCCGGAATTCATGTCGGGATATAATTAGCCTGTAGTCTCAAATGTTTTTAATAATATAAATAAGTATGTACTATCTTAGTTAACTAATGTTTTGATCCAATTTGAAACAACACATACACGTGTCTCGTATACACGTGTAGTTCAAAGGTCAAAATTAATGTTTGTTATGATCGTTGCTATACGATACAGTTACAGAATGTTTTATTCTGCTAATTTCTGTTTTGATACGGTCTTGTTGTCTAACTACTCTGTATACATGTATAATCAATATTCCTGATCTCGTATGGACATATCAAACACTGACCATCACCTTAAACTGATAGTTCAAAACATTTGGTGCCAATACATTTGGTTATGAATTTAATTTGTTAGCATAAAATTTCGAATCACAGCTCAGAATATTCAAAAGTCCAGGAAGAAATAGTATACAAACCTTGATTTATTACTATTTACAAAAACAGTTCAGTGACATTTGAGAATACAACAAACTTAAATCTTATCATCAATGATATACGTTGTGTTGTCTTCGGTAATCAATTGACAACCATAAAATTTGATATATCAAACACTGACCATCACCTTAAACTGATAGTTCAAAACATTTGGTGCCAATACATTTGGTTATGAATTTAATTTGTTAGCATAGCTTTCGAATCACAGCTCAGAATATTCAAAAGTCCAGGAAGAAATAGTATACAAACCTTGATTTATTACTATTCACAAAAACAGTTCAGTGACATTTGAGAATACAACAAACTTAAATCTGATCATCAATGATATACGTTGTGTTGTCTTCGGTAATCAATTGACAACCATAAAATTTGATGATAAAAGTTGTGGAAATCATTCAAAGACACACAAAAACGTAAAATTGCATTAAGATCATGATCAGTTGCTACACAATATTATCGTACTGTAAAAGTTCCTGCTTTTATGTATGTTTAGATTTGTAACTGGGCGAGAGTAGTGTGCCGCCAGCCGGACTCGAACCCTTACTTACTGGTCCGCCGCTCTACTGACTGAGCTAAAGGGAAATCCCTGTAGCGCGAAGCTAGAAGGCGACTGTATCACTGTGTACAATTAATACCTGCTACTCTAGTCCCCCTTTCAAACGTGTTCGCCCCCGACCAAGGTTCTGTCTCCGACGAAGCCTCTCAATGTAATGTAGTTGTAAAAGGAGTGGGTCAGTGTGGTTTGTAAATAGTGTTAAATATGGTCTCTGTCATGACAACTATATTTACCTCTGCCTGATTGTTAGACAATTCAGGAACATTCTATATCAGAGTTTCTTCCCTTCATTCCAATTTGTCAGAACTGACTCTTATAAATTATCAATTAGTGGTCCAGTGGATTTATTATAGGGCCTATTCCGTTGTATTTTGGTCTGATATTATTAAGATTCCATTCTCATTGACATTATTTTTTTATTTGTATTTTTTATATTTTTTTATTGAATGTAATAACTGTAGTAACAACTTATAATATATTGGAAAGTCAACCAAATTTTAAAATACAATATGAATTATACATGTAAACAATGCATGATTTTTTTTTAAATTTCAGAATGTTGATACCAGTCCAAACAATTCATGAAGAAGTGCCAGACATTTTCAACATGCGTGATGACAAAGGCCACACACCTGCCCACTGGGCATGCCTCGGTGGCCATTCTACAGTCCTTCGTTACATGATCGAGAGTAAGGCCAACGTTAATGAGCCTAGTGATAATGACCTGGGAGCTAGGCCTATACACTGGGCCTGTGTGAATGGACATATCGCTATTGTGGACATTTTGTTGCAGGCAGGCGTTTCTTACGATGTAGCCGACAATAAAGGCTGCACGCCTCTCATAGTTGCTGCACAGTATGGCCACACAATGATGGCGGGTTACATGATGGGGAAGGGAGCACGCCTCCAGATCTGTGACAAAGAAGGGGACAATGCTCTTCACTGGGCTGCTTTTAAGGGTAAGATGTGCAACCAGGCTCTGTTACTTATGTCAAGTTTTTTTAACATAAGTTACATAAGGAGAAAAACTTAAGTTCTGACTTAAGTCTGCAAATATGTTTCAAGAAAATGTGGCCCGTTAATTGGGGGTTTAACGGCTGGAATTGTCAGGTAATTATAATTGGGGGTACTGCAAATAGAATTAAAATATCACGGTAAGGAAATCTAACCATGGTCAAAACATTGCATTTTGCAGTTTTTAGGTCAGATAATAATGTAAATATCTCTTATAGTCCTAAAACAATATCCTATAATGTTTCATGTGAAGATATTCCTGTTCAATGAAAAATATCTTATAATCAATTTAGTGCAGCTTTGCGGAAATGGTTATTACCAATAAATAGTGACTAAAAATTGCTTGCATAGGAGTTCTACTGGCAACTTTTTAAGTTAGTAAGGCCAGTCCAATTTGATTTCTCGTTCGTCGGATTTCACGCTTCTATTTTTCGAAAATGAAATAAAAATAAAATATTGTTTTTACCGCTTCTCATTTTTTGTTCGGGAATCTGACGAACCCAGGCAAATTTTTATAGTGTTCATTTTTACTATTTCCTGGTCACTCATATGTTTGAATTATTCGTGCATTGTCTCTTCAAACACGCAAGCATTTTACAAACCTTTACAACAACATAAATGTCAAGTTTTTCTGCCACCATGTGCAGACAGAGTGGTACTTAGAGATAGAGACTGAGGAATGCATACTTTTTAATAGGCCATGTCCTGATTTCAGTCTGTTTTTGCCGACGTCCGCAACTCTTTTAAAAGACTTTGCATTCAACTTACATTAAAAATGGCGACCATGACAGGTGATTTGACTGGCCGACTTAGAACGAAAAGCGGTTATATTAGGGATGTCAATTATATGATAGCAATCGCTAATTCATTAACCTCTCAGTTACCTTATATCTTATGACCCGGTCATTGTTATTTTGACACGTGGCCCACATAGCTTACATTTGCCAACATGTTTTGACAGCTAGGTGACAATTCGTCTGCTTTTTGGTCAAATATCGGCAGTAAATTATGCACTTTATTAGGATCCAAACTTAGTGTAACTTATGTTTCATTTTCACTTCTACAACAATGTAACATACAGTTGCCTTCATTTTTGTGTTGATAGGTTATATGTATGTTTGCGTTTGATTTACTCAAAGCGTTTCATGAGAAAATCCTAAAAAAATTGAATATAGAATATTTCCCTTATGAATGCTGATACATGTGGTGAAACTTTTGAGCCATACTGTCCATACATTTTTATACAAATATACTTTTTAAAGACAATGAAGTAATGTAATTGAAATGAATAATATTTGTGTTTATATTTTTGGTAGTTACATATGTATAAACATTATCTCATTTTAAGTATGAGCAGCTAAATAACTAGCATGCTAAACAAAAAAAATGTCAGTTTCATACAATATTATGTGACAACTAAGAAAGAATGTTGGATGAGGTTATATTAGTTTAAATGATTTTCCATTAATGCTAATCACTGGTTGTTTCTTTTAGTTTGTTAGTTTTTGCTGAATGCTCTGTCAACAGCAAATATTAAATTAAATTGATTATTGAAATTATTTACAATATTGAGTAAATCTTACTAAGATATTGCTTTCTTGACTATTTCCGTACTTCCCTTCAAGTATGAAACATTGCTATTCAATGTTAATGGTGGTGTTGAGGCTAATGTTAAAAATCCCATAGAAACTGCCCACAGCCCAATTTTCTTGAAACTTTGCATATTGTAAGTACTTCTAGTTGTCCCTTTAAAATGACACTACTTTTTCCTTTTGTGATTTTAAAAAGGCCCAAAGGGTCTGAATTCTTTGTAGTCATTTTCATTAAAATTACCTGCACAAACATGCCAAAAAAGGTTAGCCTTTGTTAAATATTCTACATTTTTTATTCATAAATCATTTGAGTAGATCGTATACTTTATATTTAAGTCATTTCTTTTAGATTTTTAACGGAAAATTTTGTTTGAAATAATATTTTTTACGGAAAAGTAACACTTTTTGCAAAAAACGAAAACGAAACATTGCTCTTTGTCATCTCATTTCACCCTGTTACTGGTTTTGTCCACAATTTTACCTCTAATTGAAAATACTCCCATGACATTTTCTGTCTATGTGTAAATTAGGTTCAAAACTAAAATCCGGGAAAACTGTTTTAGAGTGACTTAAAAATATAGAGTACATGTAGCAACGGACCACTTCTTTGTTAGTATACCTAGTTATACATTTCTTGTTTATGATTCCAGAGTCTAATATATACGTGAAAATCAGTGTACAGTAACAATTTTTATTGCTAAATATCATGGTAACACCTTTTAAAATATTGGTTGCCATGGTAACAAAACGAAGGCCTCTGATTGACTGACATTTAAATGATGTCAGAATTAAGTGAAAATCGGTATATAGCGGTTACGAGGTATGCTGAATAACATGGTAACACTTTCAAAAAGATGGGTTGCCATGGAAACAAAATGGAGGCCTCTGATTGGTTGAAATTTAGATATTGTCAGATTTAAGTGAAAATTGGTATATATGGGTAATGAAATATGCTGAATTACATAGAATCACTTTTTAAAAGATTGTTTGCCATGGAAACAAAATGGAGGTCTCTGATTGGTTGAAATTTATATATTATTAGATATTAGTGAAAATTGGTACATATGGGTTATATATATATGGGGTATGCCGAATGAGATAGTAACAGTTTTAAATAAATTGTTGCCATTGTTTCGAAATAAAAGCCGTCTGATTGCTCAAAATTAATATTGTAGCCTTTGTGGTGCTGGTGTTATTTTAAATAATACATATTTTATTTGAAAATCAAATGTAACTCTGTTTCCCTCTTTAATAATTTTTAATTCAATTTAAGATAGTTTCTATCTACATAAGAGAGATGGATAATCTTAATTTGTATCTTTTGAGTTTAAGATGCTGACGAAAATACATTTCTTTCCAATAATTATTTGATTTCTGATACAAAATGAGAAACTATTTGTTTCACCCAAGAGCATATCTAGTTGTTAGGCTTTTTTATACTGTTAGGGAAAATGCATGAATAGAAATGCAATAATTTCAAATTACATATGTTAGTTAACAAAAAATTATATCACTAACTGTTGTTTTATTATGGTGTTTATGATCAATTTTAAATTTATGGTCAACTAGGGCAAATATTGATTTTTTAGAAAATTCTCCTCGCTACATTTCAGCCTATGAAATGCTATTTTCCCGGATTTCAATTTTTTTGAAAAAGTATCTGTTATAAGATTATAAATATGGCATGTTTTTAAAATGGTTTAAAAGTGTGGACAAAATCGATAACATGCCAAATATTTCGAGCAAACCCAATATCCTCAATTTTTATCCTGACAAAAATTTGAGATTTTTTTGCTTCAAAATCAATTTGTCTTAAAAATAATTCGTAAATATCATTATAAATGGATATGAAATAAAGAATGAAGTATCTTTTATTAACACAAATAATTAAAAAATAAAATTATGTTCAAAATATGGACACAAGGGGTCCCCTTGCCACATACCCAAAGTAATTTTAGAAAACATCATTTTAGGCCCTTTATGCCTTTTTAAAACATACAAAATAAATAAAAAGCACATCAAAAGTAGTTATGTACCTAGACCTTTAACACTGCAAAATTTGAAAAAAATTGGCGCGTGGGCGGATTTTGCAACCCCACCTTTGTAAAGATTTGTCTTAAAATTGAAATATACCATGCATTGAAAGCATTTTGTGTTATAGCATATTTTCAATAGCTGCACAAATACCTTATTACATACCTTAGACTTCCTTTTTTTTACATCTTTGATACAGTTATGAATGTTCAAAACACTGAAGAAAACAGCAAAATTCATATTTTACCATAAAAACTCTGTTATTTAGTGTTATTTCATGAAACAAACATGAAAGTCTAATAAAAAAATCCTGTGAAAAATATTTGCTCGCTCCTTTTTTTTCCGCTTTCAAAATATTTTTAGAATTAAAAAAATTTCAATTGTTCGCTCCTATTTTCAAATTCCTAAATCTGAAGATCAAGAAATCAAATTGGAATGGCCAAACTTCCTTTTCTTTAATTTGACTTTCTGAAGAAATAATTTAAATGGTTTTAACACAGATCTGATTATGTTGCTTTTTGTAGGTCACTCAGAGATGATGCGCCTGTTGATATATTCGGGATTTAATCCTCGACAGCAAGATGCCCACGGTCAGACTCCCCTACATTTAGCTTGTATAAGTGGGAACCTGACGTCAGTGCAGGAGTTGTGTGAACAGGTACAATTATTCTGTTTAAAGTTAAAATTAATAATTCATTTTTCAAAAATAAATCTTATTTTTAATATAGAAAGTAGGACTTGTAATTTGCATAAAGAAAGGCACACACAATTGAATTTATGAAAAGCTAGTCACTAAGGCTTTTATATGTAATTTTAAACAAGTTTAAATGAATTTAATTTCTTTCTTTTTATCCTTGGTTATGATATCACAACACAAGATAAAAAGTCATGTTACTTCAATGACTATGATTTTTTTGCCAGTATCACATACTTGTCAATTTGTATGTTTTCAAGTTTAATTATTTTTGCTATAGGATGGTGTGGAGATTGACATAGCAGATAAAAATGGAAAGACACCTATGTCTTTAGCAATAGGAAGGAAACATGACAATGTGGTTGATTACCTTAAACGCCAAATAAGACAGAAGAAAAGTTTATTACCGAAAATTGATTTATTGTAAGTATCTGTGGTACATCTTATAGTGTGGTAAGTTATAATAAACTGTGTGTAAGGTGGAGAATATTTTCTTCTCTATTATATCTGATGTCTCCATAGTCTGCAGCTGTTCTATTCTAAAACTTCTACCATTTAGGACATTAATGTAAGGTTTTGATTTTGTCATCATAAACTGAATGATTTTACATACGGTAATCATTTAAATTTGGTGAAAAGGGCTGTGTATGGTTAAGGCCTTTTTTGGCCCTCAAATCTATCTTTTTCATTCTGTTATTTAGCAATAAAGTTGTTGAATTTCAAATATAAATTACATGTCTGATACAATTGATGAAAATTAAAGTTGGGTATCATTGCAAATTGAAGCTGTTGTTGGTCTGGTAACCATATTATCATTATAGTGTATCGGGCATTGGTTGTATATTCTCAATCTGACATTGATCAGTTTAGGATAGCTAACCTATATTTATTGATTTTATTACCACATACCATTTACTCTCCTTTGTAAGCTTTTAGTTTCCCTGAAAATTTTAGAAAGAATAACCAGCAACATGAAGAACTAATTTTTTGTTTTATTCAAATTATTGTGTATCTTAAGCATTTTTAAATGTGAAGGAAATAAGATTAAGTTATCTCCTATTTAATAATTGATGATTACATTCCATCTAAAAAACGATAAGAGTGTGCCCTGGAACAAACTTTATGTATAATTTTCTCCTTAAGATGTATTTAATTGCTTTTGTATTGTCAGTAAATATCAATTTTGTTTCAGATTGCACTCTATTGTTTTTCAGACAAAAGCAGGCAAACATGACAAAATTTTCCTTAATTTATGGATATTTTGGATCATTCTCGTGCCAACTAAAGCAGTAAAATTTGACAACATCCATTATAATAATTGAATCGGGGCCTAAACCATACATAGTCTTTAAATGGAGTATTGATAAAGGTTAAACAAGCCATCATCTGAAAGTCCATAACTGAATGTGGAGTAGCTGCCAAAGGTATCATACTGGAGTTGCCAATAGTATATATTTATTGTGATAGGAACTGCTCTGAAAATTTATTACCATTCAATATAGTTTCAGAACAGGTAGTTTGAATTACTATTATTCTAGCTGTTAAGTGTCTGATAATTAACTGTTGTCTTATGTTTTGTAGAACTATTGCATTTGGTCCCCCTGGAAACAGTAAAGGAGCCATCTTGTTTTTCATGCTGAATGTATTGTGTTGGGGGTACCCTATGTATGTTATTAAGGTTGGTATTCTCTCTTTGCCAGTCTTGATCAAATAGCCTTGTAACGTTTTCTTACCTTAAGCTAAATCATTCACATCCTGATTATGAAAACATAATTTACATATCACATATGCTTTTGTTGATCAAAATTTGTACTCTCAATGTAAGTTGCTGATACTTTAATGAATTTTCCGTCATAATCCTTTACCTGTTGCTATGGTGACAACACTTAGAATGTTTATGTCATGACTATGAATACTTGTTCTTTTTCAGTGTTTACCATATACGTGGAATGAGCTGCAGATTCTCCACATCTTTTTCTTCATTTTCAACGTCCTCATGTGGTTTTGCCTATTCCACGCAAGCACAACAGATCCTGGATTCCTACCAAGAAACATACCAGAGTATGACATGGCTATCAAACAGGTATTGATAACCTGGCATATTTTTTTTTCCACAAGTCGTATGCTAAAGACTAGATCTTCGGATCCATAATAAATTGCTTTTTGATTAGGAATGAGATATTTTTAAAGATGCTCCACCGCTGACAAATGACATTTTTCCTCAATCAAAAAACAGGAGAAGATGATAATTTTCTTCAGTTACAAAAGTTACTTCCTATACACCGTTACCACCATTGAAAAGTTATTTGAACTTCTAATTTTAGTATAAGATTACAATATTAAAAATAATTAATTACATCCAGAAAAAAAAAATCTATGGCACAATGTCCTATATGGAATGAAGTACTGATTGTGCATGTAACAAAAACAAAATGAATAATTTCACCATTTACTGTTCAAATGATACTGTTCAAATGATGAGTGTCATTTATGCTCTGTCGGCAGTGGAACATCTTTAACATATCACATTCCATGTAACTTGCTGTGAAATTACAATGATCACTGAACTTGTACATGGATGAATAAAAAGTTATCGTTTTGATTTCAATTTGATGTTGAAAACTTGTGGAATTGTAGGGGAAATCATAATCCATGTTAAATATTTCTTGATCAACCTCAAATAAAGTCATTGATTTATAGTATCAACTTTTCATATCAGATTCATGAGAATCTATGAAAGAAAGTCTTAGATATATCAGTTTTTGACCAGTGAACATTGAACCATTATTTTAAGTTAGCTTTCTTGGAAGTTTCTAAGAATCTAAGTGAGGGTATGATAGAAAGAGTACACTGATTGATTTGGCTAGTAGCATGTTGCCCATTTAAACCATAAGTTTGATATACTATTTCAGGTAGCACATTTTGATGAATGGAAGCAAGGCGAGAATCCACTCAGTCGTCTGTGTCATACGTGTCGGACGGTGAAACCTCTCCGGTCTAAACATTGTCGGATATGTAACCGATGTGTGATCATGTTCGATCATCACTGTCCCTACATATACAACTGTGTTGGATATAACAATAGGTAGGTAGAGTTACCTCCCTTTAACCCCATTGCACAGTTCACAAAAGTTAAATAATCAGCCTCAGATGATTTGATATTCGAGATAGTGTAAAAGTTAGGGTATAGATACAGTTTGTGACGATAACAAATGAGACTTTTAGGGATTTAGAGATTAGATCTCAGGGTGATAGTATGTTCTCCTTAACACAATATCTGCATTTTGCTTGACTAAATCAGCTCTGCATTAAATACCTGGTAAAAAAGAAAGGTTTTAACCTCTACCTGTTTGGAATGATCTATGTTTCTGTGTATAATTAATTATTGTAGATGTTTGTGATCTAACAATTAGTCTAGGAATAAACTCTGTTCTTTCTCTTCTTTCAAAGATGAAATGTTGAATCTGCTGTGAAAGCTAAAAACGAACTTTAAGTCTTGTTATATGGCTGTCTATTTTAAATAAAACCTGCTTGTAGAGTGTGTAGGTACATTATGTATGTTTTACAAAAGAGGTGATCAAAAACTAAAATTTATAGATTTATATTGAAGTGTTTTCCTTCTTTTTTGACCTGGAGTGTATATATCAATGTTATACAAATAGTTAGCCTCTCCCAACATTTTAGATTATGCTATAGTATATATAAAACATATTAATTGCATAATACAAACATTATAAAATTAAATGACATATATCACTTTAGATATAGGCATATATAATTGCTAAATGATAAAACCCTGTCCCAAGTCTCTATGTATTTGTGTAACACATGCATGGTGCTAGCTATATAGGTATCCCCTATCCTATATATTGAAGGCTTGGCATGCTGGGTTACGGCTGTGGTATATTCTCTCTAGCTCTGGCTGTACACTCATTTACTGTTGCTTGTTTATCATTAGTATGTGCATGTAGCCATTGCTATGAAATGTCAAAGAATAATCCCAGAGCAACACAAATAAATAGTAAAAGAGAAAAGTCTTAGTAATTTATATACATTAACTGGTTGTGTAATTGAAAAATATTCTTCAAATTTTTTATAAAACTGGTTGCACCTTTCTGTATTAGCATGTGGTAATTAATATCAAATTTCTGCTGAAAAAAATCATTCATAGAATTATGTTATTCCTTACACTGAAGAATTTGAAAAAACTACAAAGTCTTTAGGCTCTCAATATATATACCCCCATTGTATAACTTCTGTCTCTTTCTACAGCCTGTTTTTGATGCTACTATCTAGTCTGCTAAATGCCTCACAATTCTGTTCCTTAGTAACATGTCTGATGGATGCCTATTTATACTGCTAACATCTATTCCATATATATAGCTAACCTAAAATATGCGTACCCTCCTTAATAACATTAAGATGAAACAAATTAATAAGTTAGGGGTACTTTTACTTGAGATGTTTTGTCATCATCAATTATATTTTAGTATTTTTGTAAATTTATGTATACCTGACAGTGATATACAGTATGTGTGCCCAACAAAATAACCATGAATAATTTTATTATTTTACACAAGATCAAAAACAAAATGTGAATTGAATATTTTGAATAGTTTTAAAGAGGCAAGACCCACTGGTTTTACTGTACAATTCATTGTGAGATTTTGTATAAGTCAACATTACTGACCACTCATGCACAGCAGCACTGTCCTGAAGTACATGTAGATGTTTTATTCACTTTCCACACAATCTTTCCCAATAGTTATCATAGGATCAGTACAACATCACTGTATTATAATTACTTTCGGCACTGTCGTGGATCCTGACATCAAAACAAATTTTCAAGAATTAATTTAGAACAATAATAATTTAATGCAGCTATTATTCCTATATGCTTGAATTATTTCTCTTCAACTTCTGTTTGAATAGATTTCATAAAAAAGCAATAATGTTAATTAACTTTTGAAATTAGAGCATTAATATCCTATAGTTTTGGATACCATTGTCATATACTAACATGTCTTTGTCTCTTTTCTCATCGATACTTAGTACATGTATCATAATCAAAAGATGCATGCTGTTCATACCACGTGATTCTATTATCACTAACAAAGTCTAACTGTATGGGAATGATAATGCCATATCACACAACTTGGTTAACCAGCCTGGCCATTCTGCATTCTTGGATATAATCTAGGTAGATTGCTGATTATATAACAAGCATTAAGTTGGTTGATTCTGTTTATGAAACACATTGTCCAGCCCTTGCTAAATCTGGTAACTACTGCATCATGCTCTATATTATGGTTAATACCTAGTGGTGACTGAAAATGTTGGTGATGGGTTATAGTTTTATTTTTCATGGTATTTGCAAAATTATTATGAAATGCTTCAAACAAAATGTACGTTCTTCATCTTATTGTTTCTATCTGTCACATTTGCATTGGCACCCCTTCCCAAAAAAGCACAAACATTTTATTTCTGGCTGGTTTTGGTTTCATTATGTACTCCGTCCCTCCCTCCTGCCCTGACCCCTGCTACATTTCGGTCTAATCTAGAGACTAATTAGTAATTACCTGTGTGTTTATCATTGTAGGCCATGGTTTTTTGCGTTTGTCCTCACTATATTTGTTTTGGCCATCTTCACGAATTACTTCTGTTACTTCCTGCTGCGAGACTTTGGCTGGGACTGGGTAGTGGTCATCGGTTCTGTGGAGGCCGGTGTGGGTCTCACAGCCGTCACCGCGGTAACCATCCTTATGGTAAGGCAGCAGGGTGTGGTATCTAGTCATGGTGTTAACAAGACAAACGTAGGGCAGATTTCAGCTTTCTGGTTATCATAATCAAAATAGAAAGAAAATTATTTGTCTACACCTTCATTTAAAACTAGCAAATGTTACATCAACTAAGAAAAATAAAACCTTGAAAAAGCTCATGTGTTTTAATTCTGGTGAAACTTTATCTCCTCTCTGTTAAATTAGGACAACTAACTTTATCTGATTTCCTAAGAATTAACAAATACATGTGATTTTGGAAAGCTGAAATATATGTCTGCATTTCTTTCTCACCAAAATTTCATGATTAATGAAAACATTATTAATTCCATAGTATTTTATGTCTAATTAATCATGAAGTTTTCCTCGACTGTCTTCTGCTTCTAGAATACAAATATTTCTCTGTCAGAAATATTTGTGTACAAGTTGACATATCAATATTTGGTGTAGAGAAGGCATTTCTGTATTGAAACACCAACACCAAATACCTTCAATATACCACTCTACAAAAAGCTTATGTTAAATCAGAAAGGGCAACCAAGGTTAGAATTGTGTCTGTATGTTAATATAATGTTGGCAATGATGTGACTTGTGTTTCAGAGTATCGTTTATTGGTTACGTAATTAACGTGACAATTTGTGGCACAATGAGTATTTTCTTCTCCTGGTACTACGTGCAATACTACGAGCAGTGGAACGCTCTCTACATATTCTTCTTTTGCCTCATGCTGTTATTTGAAACCATTGGACTTTGGGTTGGCTCATTTACGGTAAGTGTTTGTCTGTTTTTGTAAATGTCCGACGTTCATTTGACTTTAAGGATCATTTAGAACTAGGATTATTGTTGGAAAATTTGCCCAGTCATCTGTAGAGATGGAAACGAATCACTGGAAAATGTATATAAATATAATGTGTATAAAATGTTGTTGATATTAAATTGGTCTGGTTTGATTGGTTTAACCTCCTATTAACAACCAGGGTCATTTAAGGATGTGTTTAGGAGGCGGGGAAAAGCCAGACTACCTAGAGATTAACCTCTAACCTGTGGTCACAGGTCGGTACCTACATGTGATTCAAACTTGTGACCAAGAGGTGGGCTTGTGGTAATATATTAAGACCACAACCACTAAGAGATTCCTACTTCCTTCTGTTTATGATGTAAAGCAAAATTTGAATTTATTTTATTGTTGTTAGCTGGGTAAATATTGATTGATTACTGTTCATTTGTTTGTAAATTATATCATTGCAGTTATTCAATGCCGCACAAAACATCACGACAAACGAGAGGCTGAGATATCATCGCTATAAGCATATGCAGGACAAAGATGGCAAATTGTTTATCCCCTTCGACCGCGGATTTGTGCCAAACTTGTTGGATTACTTTCATATAAAACATCTCCCATCAGAATCTACGGACGATTACTTTCAAATCCAGTCTCTTTAATAACGTTTCACTGGCTGGACTATTTTGGGGGTATATCTAAGTCTAGTATTATATATTGCCTTTTCTATTTAACATATCTGTGATATGTCAAGTCGTGAAATTCTGCTCTGCTATTTTCTTTTATACTATTGAAACGTGTTAGATAGATTTCTTTAACTGTACTTATTTATCCAACAATAAATAATCCAAATGTTCAGTTTTTCAGTTACTGGATGATGTTTGAAATTATACTATTTGAAAAAATAAAATAAAAATAAAGCTAGCCAGTCTAAATTCCTAATAAAAAAAGGAAGCTTTGTTTCTTTAGGAAATTTGTAGAATACGACCCCTTTTCAATCACATGCTACATATGACACAGGAATATCATTAACACCTGAAGCTCTGTCAGTGAAAATGTGTGTCAATGGTCAATCAGAAGAAATCTGCCTTTCAAGTTTCTAATGTGTAAAGAAAGAAGCAGGATTGAAATTTTCAATTTGAAAACCCTTTTTACAATGTTGACTTAAACAATGCAATCATGTCTATTTACTGTACTTTTTATTATTTTCATGAGGCCAATATTTTTCCGATTAATATCTGGAATTATGTTGCATGTATAATATTTTGTCAAATATTGTACGATTTACAAGAATGAGAAAATTTTCTGAATACAGTATTGCAAAATTTAACCTCTCATGAATTTAACCAACTGTACAGTATAAGATTTGTTAGCATCTGCAGTGTATATCTGACTGATTTTGCAAGGAGTAATTTAATGTTGGCTCTGACTTTTCAGACGTACCATGCAGCTGCCAACATCACTGCTAACGAACGTGTGAATTATAAACGGTATTTATACCTAAAGGATGGAAAAGGAGCATT
The DNA here is from genome assembly GCF_041381155.1 of Argopecten irradians. NCBI lineage: Eukaryota > Metazoa > Mollusca > Bivalvia > Pectinida > Pectinidae > Argopecten > Argopecten irradians. The sequence goes on from NC_091140.1 coordinate 26,226,266, forward strand.
TCACAACCCTTTTAACAGAGGGGTGGCTGAAAACATGAAAGAATTCTTCTTTTTAAGAAAACTTTTAACAGAACGAGATGTGGAAATTCTTCATGTGTGATACTGGTAAAATGAGATCTGTAGTTTAAACTGTTATGTTTTAATGCCAAACAGCTGTGTTCAAATGTTACAGACCGTAAACTCTCACATAGGGAGCACTAGCATTCTTCTCTCATTACTCATTACCAAGGAAATTAATAATGCATTCAATTCAGATGTTTTCATTGGATCATTGTACATTATGAATTGGGAATATAAAAACACTGTAACAGTATATGATTGCTGGATGTCCTGTGAGTCGCACATCTTGGACAAGTGCATTTTCAGTTTTATAGATTGTCAAAGGCCTTCATTGTGAGAAAAGTTTTATGTAAACTTCATATATTTGCAGTTATAATACCAATCAAGGGAAGCATCTTGTTTCAAGGAATTCTCTTTTAATTAGATTGAATTTAGAATGTTCTTATTTAATATCATCGATAGTTTAAATAAATAGCAGCTCATTTGGATGTATTAATAAAGTTAAACAAATTAGTGTGTATTTTGAATAATGTTATAACGTATCTCAACCAAAAGTTGCTGAGATACCAGATTATTATCATTTAAGATCAAAAATTCCTTATTTCAATAATAATGTTGGGTTTACTGTAACTATAGCTTTATGATTTGCTATTGATTGCACTCTGTTTTCACAATGTGCCATAGATAATAAATAAAAGGTCCAAGTTTCTTCTGATCCTGGCTTCAGATTAATGTATTCAATATACACGTACATACCCAAATTATTATACCAAAACGTCTAAATGTTGTGTCAGGGCTATTTGAAACTTGGACTATGATTAAATGTGTGTATGATATCTTTAATAGCAATACACAGTGTGGTACGTATGTTAGATACAAGACAGGGATGTTAACACAGACTAGAACAAATCGGGCAGGAGTATCAAATGTAACTCAAAAATAATGGCTGTAGAGCCAGGTACAATGTAGTGTTGTTAAAACAGATTTACTCGATGATAATTTAAATATAACAGATTGAAAAATTGACTGATGACAATCTTAGGCAACTTCGCTATCCAAGGGTATTAGTCCGCTTCTCTTTCTACAACCCTGGGCATATCTCACTTCAGAATGGGTTGTCCCGCACTGCGCCACCTGCTGGATCACTGCAGTTGCGCCCCTTCCATTTATGTAATAAGCAACCAATTAAAAAGCTTGTATCATTGTTATATGTTTGAAAAAATGGCAGCGCCCTATGAAACACGCGTGTTGTTTGCGACAGATTCAAAATACCAAAGATGAACATGTGTGTGAGTCATTTGTTTATTAGTAAGTTTGGACTCCAGTTTTTTTGTGTTCCATGTTTATTTTGTGAAACATAAACCACGCACGTACTTTCCAATTTGTTTGGAGAGCAACGTCTCCAAGACGTTCATTTAGCTGGTATAAAATATCTAATTGATTAAATAGATAGTAATCTAACTTCCCTAGGAGTTGATGTTGACAGGCATGCCATGACATGCCTGATGCCTCATTATACAAATGTAGGTCACTATACTAACACTTCAATTAAGTTTTGTTGACATATCAAAGCTGCGTTTTCATTGAACTTGAACCTAGCCACATTCAATCAGAATTTGAAAGCAAAAACACCTGTTCTGAAGTGAGATATGCCAAGGGTAGTAGGAAGAGAATCGGACTTAATACCCTTGGCTAGCGAAGTTGATCTTAGGTGGTTGTGTCTTTTAATTATTTACTAGTAATTTACATTGTAACTGATTTTTGATAGAAAAAAATAGATAATTGATATACAATGTACATATATATATATATACAGATGGTCATGTGCTAATGTTAATCTGCTTTGATTAGAAGTACAATAGACAACATATATACATGTGTGTTGATTTGTTAAGTGATGCATTAATTTTCTGTTATGACAAGAAGAATGTAATTATCAATTATTTGTGTTATCAAGTCAAGCGATTAATTTCACAGCAATGACAAATATATACATATATTTATATACAAAGTACATGTAAGTTGTCTGTCTGAGAGGAGTATGCTTGAGATAGCACACAGTTCTATCTATTCTTAAAAAATCCTTCTATGTCTCTGGGGTTAGTGAAAATGAGGTGCTTTTAAAATGAACGCTTTTTCTAATGGTTGGGCATTAATGATACAATTTTACTGATTAGTCACTGGTTGTTGTGGGCTGAATGGGCTATGTCATTTTGGGAATGCTTCTTTTAACTACTATCTCATTCTTGTCTGTTGTATGTCGGAGAAAAATAATCAATCCCTACCCTTGGGATGTGACAATAAAATCTAAACCCTCAAGAGAAGTCATGAATTAATATCCAGCCCTCAGCAAGCCTTGGACTCTCTCAAGCAAGGCTTGGGTTGGACATTCTCTTGGCAAGCCTTGAGTTGGTTGTTCTCTCGACAAGGCTTCGGTTGAACTTTCTCTCGGCAAGCCTTGGGTTGGACTTTATCTCGGCAAGCCTTGGGTTGGACATTCTCTCGATAGACTTTGGTTGGACGTTCATAATTTAGCCATTGGGTTCTGAATTCTTTGTCACACCCCTAAGGCAGGAAAAGATCCTATTAAATCATCTAATTGATATTAAACAATCTGTTATTTGTTAAAGACCTCATATTACAGGTACCAAACTTACAGGGTATGAAATTTTCATATTTTATATTATAATGTAACAAGTTTATGTATGGAAATATTTGTATGGATTTTTTACAAAATGACATACATCAGTTGTCGTTTTTGTTTTTCATCAGATACATGTTTGTGTATTTGTTCATTAAATTGTGTTAAGCTCAATTGTACCCAAAGTGTATAGTGTATATATCCATTCAGATACATGCATGCTTTAATACATCACATTTGGCTAATTACCACAATAAAACAATATTTGTTAGCTTTAAATACTGTTAATACATGTATTGTTATTTTTGGAAAAAAATCTTTAAACCTTAAATTATTACAAGGAAAGAATAAAAATGCAAATGGAAAATAGAAAATATTGAAAATTTCACAAAGAACTGCATGCTTTAATTCATTAATTTTTTTTTTTTTTTCAATTTTTCCTACTGAAATTTACTCTATATATAGAATAACATTGAAGAAACGTTGATTCTTCTTTATAGTATCGGACATCTCATAGACTACTGGCCTCTACAGAATCATAAAAGTCTTCAATATGGGAGTTTTGAGATCGCAAAATGAGGTGAGTTAAGTACAATTTAACGTCGAGTAGTCCCACCATACGGTGATTATGACGTCATCATTTGATGTGAGTTTCATGATGTCATAATCAATGGAAGGTGGGACTAATCGACGGTAAATTGTAAATTGTTTGGAACCTCGAAACCCCTGTATTAAACTATTATCTTAGCCATCACAGATGACATTATAAGACAGACTTTCATACCCACTACACATTGTACATAGGAGAAACTGTCCTTTAATTGCCCAGGCTGCTGATGGGACGTTAATCCTAATAAACCAAACTTCATATCACAGTTCCTCACATGAACATGGCATGTCTGTGTTGATTTGTGTTGTACATTACAATGTATTCATGTCATAACATTTAACAAGAATGAAGCATAAAATTGTAACTGTTACTATATTGTATTTATGGATATTTGCATGTGTGTTTGTACATAATTGATGTAGAAGAATGATTAATTTATTATGAATGTTAAGTATTATTACGTATACACTTTTATACTGTGTGTTTTTTTGTGTGTCATAGAGTAACATGAAAACTATGGAGTCTTTCGTGATGTAGGGAGACAATCTTTCTTTAGTTCCCGAACAACATATACTAGAACAATATTTGATGATTATATACATGTACTTAATTTTGTACTAGATTCTGTTCTTTAACATGTTATTGTAATGATTTTTTAGCCGAGAAAAAAAGTAAGAACAATACTACATAGTTAGGGACACTTTGAACATCATACATGTAATTTAAATTCAACTTGCTCATGTTTTGTGTTTGAACAAAACCGTGATTGAGAATTCTGAATAAAAAAAAAACATGATAGAAAATAAGTTAAGTAACAGCATCAGTTCAACTTTGCTAGCCAAGGGTATTACTAATAAGGACAATACTCTCCCTCCCCTCGGCAGCTAGCAAAGCTGGCATCAGTTGTGAGAGGTTTAAGCATGATAACTTCAATATCACAAGTCAAACTCTAACTTCATTCACATCTTTCTTACCTATTTGAAGTACACTTTCCTGGGATACCTGGTCCAATGATCTAGATCAAGGTAACAATAAGTAAAACAAGAAAACTGGTTAACATATAGATAAAGTTCCAATTGGCCAAATATTCACATTTAGAATTCAAGGCAGCTACAATAATTACAGATTACAACAAAGTTTTGATAGTGTAACATATAAATATATTTCCCCTTTCCTCTTCATCTGTCTCAAAACAGGAGTTAATGTTGACTTTGCTTTAAAATTACATTATTATATTACAGTTTTACTGAGATAATTATATATGATTGTGATTTTAAGCATTTTGATGAAATTATTTTGCTCGTTATTCAAAACAAAGTGGAACATAAAACATACTATGAACATAATTATGGTACGACTTATTTTAACAACTTTTCAGTAATTCATATACATGAATATGTATCACATCTTGTAATTTATATACATAATTCATGTAATAGTTTCATAGCATAGTTAACATTTTTTTGCTATAATGAAACTTAATTTCTAACAAATCATGAATATGTATCACATATTGCAATATACAAACTGTACATAGTGTGTTCTTTATGGCAGTCATGCTTTATATCACAAGTGCAATTCTCCAGTATAATTCTCCTTAAATGTCATAAGATGTTGAAATGTAAAGTTCAGCTTCATTACAATTATTATGAAGATTCTGTGAGGTATTTATACTATTGACGGTGTGTGTTGTCCTCTTTTGAGCCCCTCCCATACTTAAATAGGGCCTTTGCAGTTTGAAGTATAAAGGAGATGAATGTACATGTATGCAATCATTCAGTTGTCAATGATGTAATTGTCAATTACAATTCAATGATTATCCAATCCAGTAACTGGTAGATTTCCTGATACCTACATTTGGTGCAAATATAACAAGGACAGCACTATACATACTTAATGTGATGTCACTATACTGATCATAGGCCTTTAATATATGTCTAGTGATCACTCGGCAAAGTATGTTGTCCATTTTTCAATCCAATTAGAAACTGTTCCATGTTACTTTTAATGACTTTATTTCAGTTAGGTATGTAACTAGCAGGTGCCTTGTCCTCTAGACATGTCAACGATGTGTCGAGTTACTGCGAGTTGCTGTCATCTATAATTGTTCAAATTTTATTTTTTTATTTTTATTGAGTAACAATATGAAGCCCAATATAAATGTTATGCTTTCGAAGGATTTCTTTCAATTGTATACTGTTTTCTAGCTAATGGTTAAGTTTTCATATGCTGTCATATTTTCTTCCAATGTTTCCGTTAGTGAACTCGTGTGATATCTCACTTGAACAATTTTATTTTCATTTTTATCCACATGCATATATTGTCTATACATTTTTTTCGTGTTGCAAAATAATTAATTTCTCCGTTGAATTTAAAATGATGATCAGTGCACTTGTTTTTTGACGAAGATAATTATATTGTATATGTATTATGCATGATTCCATAAAGACTAAAAGCAATGGTTCTGTCTATATCATTATTTTATAATCATTATCATTGTTTCCAGTCAACAATCATCTCGTCTAGATATAGACAAGTCACCTTTCTAATAAAACACATTTGAATCAAGTTAAATTTTGTTATTTCTGTATCTAACTCGTGGTTATTTTGCTTGGACTTATTTATTTGTGGATAAAACATATGTTTCATTATGCAAGGACATTTTATCTAGGTGTTTAAGGAGAACTGTTGCAGGACCTTGCAATTTTCAAGTTATTAAGAATTATATCTTAACTATGGTACAATATCAGTTTCTGGGTAGTAACTTCCTAGCTCACTCAATCTACAAATCTAATATATTCATGTATGATTTATCATCTCTATAGTAACCACAACAACATTATTTAGTCAACTAAGGCTTGCATTAAACAAAAAATGATAACGAGTTCATTTCGAGACAATACAACACAGTTTATTAAAACAAACATATTTATTTCAATTTAAAAGCAAAAGATTAATCTGGAAAGCATACAACACTTCACCAGGGCACATAGGATGCAAATCAAAGATATTATTATCAAACGTCAAATATATCCATCGAAAAGTAAAATTGTTCTAGGATCATGATCTTTCCATATAACATGCTATGGTATATTGATTTATCTGAATGCAATTTCCTTTTGGTTTTATATATTAATTTTTAACTGCACAATAAATGACAGCTATTATGCCGATGTATGTTATTTCTCTAACAATATTGGACCCCAGGTGACGTCCATATATGGCGTCATACATGTGCCATTGGTTATTACACTTCTCGATATGTATGTAGCCTAATGTATGCCAAAAATATAACAATTATTCATTTGAAACGTCTTTGTCTGGCTGCTGCAAGAAAAGGTAATTATAATATTCGCCAAAAACTATCCTTACCATTTTATCATTGCCACCAGCATGCGTACCTGTTATATATTATTAAATTTCTAAAAAAGTAACTAGCCTACAGCTGACGCACTGAAAGGTAATAGCTAAATTAAAAGCTATTTATCAGTAGGTTTTTTAAATAGAGAATCACGCACATGTATAGTTGATACATGAGGTCAAAAGAGAAAAGGCTCAATATTTATCGAACGTTAAAATTAAAAAAACAACATAAAACTCATATTTTTTACAACAAAAACATAGAAAAATCGCAGATTGTTAATTAAATAAAAAGCTTTTGCTCATACATTTTTCAAACGTCAGAAAAGTAGACGAAATATCACAGATAGTTAATGCAATAAATGATCTTCAATGAAATCATCGGATGTGGCTTTATCGAAGCACAATCGTCAAAAACAGAAAAATCATATATGCAATATTTCATAATAATTCCGAGCAATAAATTATCTCTATTGACAATAGCAACACTTTTTGATGCTTTCATTTTCATTTTAAACAAGTATCGAAGCTATATTAAAAAACAACCAACATCAAATGTATACTTTAGAAGTAAACTACACAAAACAAGTAATGCAATTAATTATAGTTCATTATCTTTTCAAACAACAAACTATCGCGTCATGATATTTACAGCATGTCTTAACGAAAAGTCCCATGTGGTTAAGTTAGAAGTTCATTGTCATTTCTAACAACAAACCACCGCAAGTTTACTTAGCAAAGCTATATTTTGTCAAACAAATATTTTTATAAGAAGGGAAAAATTTAATTAGGGATACTTACAATAAGCGGTATACGTATATACGTATTGAAAGGGGAGCGACCATTAATTCTCAAAACATTTTCTATTTTTTGTGTTCTTGAATATTGAATTTAAAATAAACTCATACTACCGTAATTTGCATGCTAGAAGATTAGCGTGTCAATAAACATATCATGATCTCAGGAAGGTTCTCAATCGAATACAAACGATCATTGCGTAACTGTCGTGTATATTATACGTGTGTCACATGGTGTTCTGTGTGATACCTGGGTAACGGGTAGGATTATACGGTTAACGTTATAGTTTGTTTGTATATTATACGTGTGTCACAGTGTGTTCTGTGTGATACCTGGGTAACGGGTATGATTATACGGTTAACGTTACAGTTTGTTTCATCGTTCAACGTTTGATTAATAATATGAGATTAGAAGTGGAGAGAATTACAATGTGTTATATAACATATGAAAAATAGATGCAAAAGAGAAATCATGGAATGTTTTATGAATAATGATCGCCCCCTTTCAATGCGTATCCGTATACTATACAGCTTATTGTAAGTATCCCTATTGCATGCAATTGTTCAGTATCTCTACAAACAAAAAAACTATCACAAATGGTTTTAATTAATGTATACATTCATAAAAGTTGTCTTATATCATAAAAGCTATACATTCATAAAAGTTGTCTTATATTATATCATAAAAGCTATATAATTCCAAACAACAAAAGATATCTTATAAAAATGTAACATTGTTCAATTAAATGCAATAGTTCATTATGGTTTCAAACAAACTATTACATTTTCATATATCTGAATTTTGTTGTTAACGAAATGTATAAAGGAGGCAAATCACACACACTGAAAACAATGACTGATATTTTGAAATAACAAACTAGCGCAGATGACTTACCAAATCTAATATTTGTTAGATAGCAAAACAATAATATTCGAAAAACAAATTTGCAATAGCGCATTATCTTTTCAAACAACCAACTATCGCATTATATTTTATGAAAACAACACTATTTATCAATCAACTCACACAGGTAGTGATGCATTTCCAAACAACAGACAATCACATGCTGGTTTATGACAGCTATACTGTAAACCAACTTATTCTCGAGTGCGATCAAATTTCGTGGGCAAGTAGAAATCGCTAAAAAAGTAAACATACAGTAGAACATGATGATTTTAAATCGCGAAATTGTAGTCGTTAGGTATGGGATCGCGAAATTGTAGTCGTTAGGTATGGGATCGCGAAATTGTAGTCGTTAGGTATGGGATCGCGAAATTGTAGTCGTTAGGTATGGGATCGCGAAATTGTAGTCGTTAGGTATACGAAAGAAAATATGATATAAAAAGGAATGACGTGATACAAAAAGGAACGACTTGATATAAAAAGGGATGGGAAATGATATAAAAAGGAATGACATGATATAAAAAGTATAAAAAATATATCAAGCTCACCTCTTTAAAAAACATTCTAGGGTATATGTAGAACGAATATACGTACATGTACCTGGCCTACATGGTGCCTATTTGTCCGAATGGAGAACTGCCTCAGAAAATCACTCGGGTACAATTTTCTATACTTTTTCGTAGGATTCCAATTATTTTATGGGTATACATGCATTTACATATCATTTTTGTCCAAAACAAATATAATGACCATTCTTATATCTACCCGCACGGTTACCCCAAGACGTCTATTTCACAATTTGTAGACTTGCCGTATAATTTTCCTTTGATAAGACCATCAAATATATGTGTAAAAATAAAGTCTCCTTGTCTAAGTTTTATTGCCTAGTAGGTAAGTGATATAAAACAAGTACGATAAAATACACACGTATGCATAATCATTTCTTTGCTCCATTAGCAGTAATAGATACCACTTGTAGCTCTAAAGACGACACCATTATCTTTCTAAAAGTCTTTTGAGCTACAATATTGCAGCTAGGGTTATATTGATTTATACATTGATTTATCAAAGCTTCCTAAAGTATACTAAAACGTCAAAAGAAAGTATATGTGATGGAAATAAGAAATACAATTGTTTATTACTTTTCAAATAGAAAACTATTTCATGATGATTTATTTTTTCAATAAAAAATGATGGTTAACGCAAAAATTCATATTTTTTTTTCAAACAGCAAAGAAGCGCATGTTTACATATCAAATCTGTGATACTCGTTTAACATCAAGAGTTCAAAAATGCTTAAATAACATATACTACACATATATAGACATGATGAATATAGAAAAAAATCTTGATAATAATTATTATGATAAAATCACAATACAAATTGTTAATTCAATATTATCGATATGATATACATCAACAGTTTTTTTACCTTGAATCTATAAGATAGAAAATCTATGCTTATGAAACTGAGATTGCTTCTTATGTGGCTACGAGACACGACGTGTACAAAATTTTGAAAAGTGCAAGGTGTAATATATTTGTCATTCGTAAGTAACGAATCGTTATTTACCATTTGTTGCACTTGCACTAAACTTGTTCTAAATATAAGAATACTTACAATGCATTATGATAATAACTTTTCGTTACAGATATTATGAACAGTACTTATGCACACTGCATAGTTATTATGATAATGACACGTTACAGATAATAATAAATATAAACTTCGCGAATTTTAAACATTTGATTTAAACATATTTTAATTTTATCGAATATATACCATAGGGTCGGGCACAAACTGTCAAACTTATTTTATGCCCTCTCCAAATACAATTTAATAAATATATACACAAGATGATAATATATTTCCTTATGTACAATTTGGAGAGGGAGAGATAGATGGAGAACGAATTGTAGACATTTTCCGATGCTGACAGCAGAAAAATAAACAGTTCGATGCTTTCAGCTGTTTCAAATGTCTATCACATCCCGTGCCATATTTTTGTTCGTTCTCCTCTCACTCCAAGCTTTCATAATATACGTTTCTCTTTTACCGTCAGCATCGGAAAATATTATTGTACAATTAATGTCATGTGTAATAATAAAGAGAAGGCAAGGACAATTGGATTTTAATGTTCAAAATCTATTTGTATCAATAATGAAATTTTGGGTGCTTTGGCATATGAGTGTATTTTCACCATTTCAAACATAAGGATATATAAACACACTTAATATTTACACTTTGCATTTAACCTTTATACATAACACATATCTTATGAACGCTTGGAATCTTTCTCTTAACATGATGATTTTGATTCTGGTTAGATATTTTTATAGATGATATACATCCCTATAAACCAGAACGTATGTAAATATTGTACACCTTCTGACAGTATTTACATGAGAATGTGATTGCATCGTTCTGTATATATATTCTTGTAGCAAAAAAAGTAAGTGGACGTGAATGTTATATCATACTGATACGTGTATATAAAAAATCAATGAGGTATTTACATACGCAAGTAATTTGTATATGGCAATATCACATGTATTTGTATGTACAAAATGATAAAACAAAAAAAAACAAAAAAAAAAATACACAGAAAGTATCTATTTAAACACGAGTGATAATAATTATAATAAAATACATACAATATTTTGTTATTATGTTTATAACATCCTACACATATAATGATAATAATAAAGTTCGCGAAAATTTAAACATTATGATACATACAGCCTATATATATATATACGATGCGTTTTAACTATATACATTACAAATATTCAATAAAACTATGAATCTGTAAAACATGATAATTTTAAGTCTGAAAAATAGATTTATAGATGATATACACTCCTATAAATAATTACTTCTCATGGAATGTTATAGACTAAGTCATTTGATATATTCTTCTAAGCGGACGGAAATGATACATACATGTAATACTGATATGCGATGAAAAAAGTGGTATTACGGGTAAGTATTGTACATGTGCATAATATACATAGACATGATAAAACAGGGATATACATATCAATTACCTGTTTAAACACGAGTGACAATAATTAAACTTAAATACATATGGTATTTGTATTATAGAATCTATTTCAAAATGTTAACTTTTGTAAACTTTTATAACCATTATCAAGACACTATGACTCAAGCGTCTCTTTTCCTTCCAAATAACATTACAGAAACCATGTATAAACCTTAGATGTGAACATGAAATAAAGGCATATTGTACTCATAATACACAAATAAACGCAAATAATCTAAACATCCTTGTACGTATTTTGACTGGTGAATAATTGATACTAATAAATTCAATATTGATTTATTTATATAAAGGTGTAATGACATCAACACGCAACGAAACAGTGTGGTAAAATTAATTAAATAGAATAAAAAGTATTAAACATAAACAGACTTTCTCCATCGGTAACTTGATATAAAGGAAATCTGAGATATTTATATGAAAATAACGAACATAATTAAAATTAACAAAAAGTCGCAAAGAGCAATATCTTAGTTTCCATGGCAAAGATGCAACCTAATCAATTGACAATAAAACAAAATGACCCAATACAATCTTAAAACACATTATATACATTGTAATATGATACATAGGTGTTGAACGATTTCATTATAGGGGCAATAGGTTGTTATTCAAAATCATTCTGTTATCTAAAAAACACTACCTAAACCATAATACTAAATATAGAAAAATACAAATTCAAAAAACATCAGAAGGGTTTAATACAGTTTTGAAATAAAAACATAGCTGTATACTTCTCCTTATACAGATATTTGGTGGATATGTCATTTATATAATGATGTATTGATGCGCAAATATACAGCATTCTAATAAGTAACCCAAAATTGTTCATATTAATGATGCATTTACATATGTAGAAATTGTTCACAAAACATGTCAAAACACAATGGTTCTACTATGAAGAAAAATCGTTTTAGCAATGGTGAATACGTTTGTTTGTTAATTTGAAGAAGAAAAAAATGAAATTGAAAATAATGTCCAGTATATAAGGTACATAGCAAAACTATAATACTGCATTTACAACAGACATTGCATGTTTATTTGTCTGATTGGAACCACTCCATAGCCACACCCCAGGCAGATACAGCCATGGTTCCCTGGATTTCCGGAGGGAAGTTCAAGATGTCCTCATCATCCTCGTCTAATAACGTAATGCCTGCATTTCGTAATTGTGTTTCGTCATAAATCGGTGCAGACATATGGCCGTATAAGATGTTGAATACGCTGGAAAATAATAGTCAAAAGTTAATCAATATTTTAGAGAGGTTTTCTGATTTGTCACCTTTTCTTACAGACATGTTTTCAAATGAACACACACCATTGTATAAATCAGATCACCGGTGTGGATCCCTTTCCCCTTTGATGTTCTCTGAGGTTTACTGATGTCATCATTTAGGTCGTTAACAATATCATACACTGGTCTGAACAAGTGTCGTGATTCCAGATTATTCAGCAGTGATATTTAGAACATTAATACCACAATATTGTGATAAGATATATTGATGACACTCTAACCCATTATTATATGTTTTTGTAACTAGAGGACCATGCGGTAGATTAGCCGTTGGCTAAGCATGCTTATCCTCAGTAAATAAAATTTATTATTATTATTATTATAGATTCTGAAAGTTACATATGCCGTAATTTTCATACTTACAAAAATCAAGAAGAGCTTTTGATATGTTATTCATTACCAAAGATTACCAACATTTTGATAATTACAATGACACTTACAATACATAGGTTTTAATTTTACACAGACAAATAAGAGCCAAAAATGAATTTAGGCAGTACTGCCAAACATCATGTAATATTTACATGTTGTAGTCTACAATTTTACTGCATATTTTACAGTATTGTTAGTTATTATAAAGTAACTTCTGCGGATGTTTTTCTCTCAAACATACGCAAAGCATAAAAAAGAACATTTACAGTGCAAAATTTCTATGTTCTAAGTAATGTGTATCAGGCATGATACATTTTGTCCGTTCCTTAGATTGATTTTCACAGCTTAATTCATCAAAGCGTATGGTATGCTAAAGATTACTGAAGACATTATAATATGCAAAAGCTGAAGGCGATATAGGTTTCAAAGGTGTACGTTGAGCTAGGTTAGATTCCTCTGCTGAGGGCGATATGAATGTTCATGGTATACTTTGAGCTGGGTTAGATTCCTCCGCTGAGGGCGATATGAATGTTCATGGTAGGTTAGATTCTTCCGCTGAGGGCGATATGAATGTTCATGGTATACTTTGAGCTAGGTTAGATTCCTCCGCTGAGGGCAATATGAATGTTCATAGTATACTTTGAGCTAGGTTAGATTCTTCCGCTGAGGGCGATATGAATGTTCATGGTAGGTTAGATTCCTCTGCTGAGGGCGATATGAATGTTCATGGTTGGTTAGATTCCTCTGCTGAGGGCGATATGAATGTTCATGGTATACTTTGAGCTAGGTTAGATTCCTCCGCTGAGGGCAATATGAATGTTCATAGTATACTTTGAGCTAGGTTAGATTTTTCCGCTGAGGGCGATATGAAAGTTCATGGTAGGTTAGATTCTTCCGCTGAGGGCGATATGAATGTTCATGGTATACTTTGAGCTAGGTTAAATTCCTCCGCTGAGAGCGATATGAAAGTTCATGGTATACTTTGAGCTAGGTTAGATTCCTCCGCTGTGGGCGATATGGATGTTCATGGCAGGTTATATTCCTCCGCTGAGGGCGATATGAATGTTCATGGTATACTTTGAGCTAGGTTAAATTCCTCCGCTGAGGGCGATATGATAGTTCATGGTATACTTTGAGCTAGGTTAGATTCCTCCGCTGTAGGCGATATGAATGTTCATGGTAGGTTAGATTCCTCCGCTGAGGGCGATATGAATGTTCATGGTATATTTGAGCTAGGTCAGATTCCTCCGATGAGGGCGATATGAATGTTCATGGTATACCTTGAGCTAGGTTAGATTCCTCTGCCGAGGGTGCTATGAATGTTCATGGTATACTTTGAGCTAGGTTAAATTACTCAGCTGAGCGCGATATGAATGTTCATGGTATACTTTGAGCTAGGTTAGATTCTTCCACTGAGGGCGATATGAATGTTCATGGTATACTTTGATCTAGACTAAGTACTTACGGGGTAATAAAAATTATTCACTTTCTTATAGTGTCTATAGTTAAGCATACCGGTTAAAACACTTCAAACCTTTGTACTCACCTCACGCTGGTGTAATCTATTTGCTCGTCGTCAGTTTCATCATTTGGAAATCGGATCACGATACATTCGTATAGGGTTTCTATCAGCTGCCTTTGCTTGGCCTTTGTCAGAGGGCAAAAAAAGTCCTGGTATTTTTTCTTCATATTGTCATCTATTTTTGTTGTTTTATATTTCATTTCTAAACATTGGAATGCATCCTGAAAGATGAGTATTCAAGAAAATTAAAAAAATATATATTTTCAGTAACTGCAGGAAAACAACTTAATGTGCCTTTTAAACGTTTTGTCCAGTGCGGAATTTTGCGAAGCATACTGTGTGTGCGTGTGTGTGATATATACACGAGAGTGAGGTTGTTGCGAAGCATACTGTGTGCGTGTGTGTGATATATACACAAGAGTGAGGTTGTTGAGAAGCATACTGTGTGCGTGTGTGTGATATATACACGAGAGTGAGGTTGTTGAGAAGCATACTGTGTGCGTGTGTGTGATATATACACGAGAGTGAGGTTGTTGAGAAGCATACTGTGTGCATGTGTGTGATATATACACGAGAGTGAGGTTGTTGAGAAGCATACTGTGTGCGTGTGTGTGATATATACACGAGAGTTGCGAAGCATACTGTGTGCGTGTGTGTGATATATACACGAGAGTGAGGTTGTTGAGAAGCATACTGTGTGCGTGTGTGTGATATATACACGAGAGTGAGGTTGTTGCGAAGCATACTGTGTGCGTGTGTGTGATATATACACGAGAGTGAGGTTGTTGCGAAGCATACTATGTGCGTGTGTGTGATATATACACGAGAGTGAGGTTGTTTGAGATGTATACTGTGTGCGTGTGTGTGTGATATATACACGAGAGTGAGGTTGTTGTGAGCATACTATGTGCGTGTGTGTGATATATACACGAGAGTGAGGTTGTTGAGAAGCATACTGTGTGCGTGTGTGTGATATATACACGAGAGTGAGGTTGTTGCGAAGCATACTGTGTGCGTGTGTGTGATATATACACGAGAGTGAGGTTGTTGCGAAGCATACTGTGTGCGTGTGTGTGATATATACACGAGAGTGAGGTTGTTGCGAAGCATACTGTGTGCGTGTGTGTGATATATACACAAGAGTGAGGTTGCTGCGAAGCATACTGTGTGCGTGTGTGTGATATATACACGAGAGTGAGGTTGTTGATGTTGGTATAGGTAACTGCGATATTGTTTGAAAAGGAGTGCGTGTTTGTTTGGTAATTGATGGGAAAGATTTCTTTATCTTTTTCATTGATGTTTTTGTTTTCATTTTGTCGATAATTACCTCACAAAGGACATGAAGATGTGAACTAAAAGACATTTTTATTATAATTTTAAAATCGTACAAAGCCACATACAGATCACAGACCTAATAAGTCCTAGTACTTTACCATGAGATTTGTAACTCAGTGGCCATTTAAATTCTTACACTTGCCTAAAACTATTTTATCTAGGGCCCAATCAAATAAATGCTTTCACATAGACCACTGTGTTAAAGTTTTGTAATGAATTATCAAAATAGCTAAATATTATATAAATACTAAAGTTATCAAAATTGATATTTTGAACCTAAATTTCAATATGAATTTCGAAATGGATATCATTGTTAGTACGGATAATTACCTGTCAGATACATTTCTATTTTAGAAATTCATTATTAATTAACCAACTATTGGCGGGGTCAAAATGTTTTTATGTAAAATAATGATTTGTATTTTGTACAAAGGCTATTAAAAGCATTATCCTGGTTTGACATAAAGAATCAATACAATATAGTCATGGTAGTTTTTTCGTTCCTGACGTTAAAATAACAACATACCACGTGTTGTTATCGATTGCTTACTGATAACTAGTTATTACAAACCTGGTGACTTTGCAGGAGAAGGTCGTCTTTTTTCATTGAAAGCGCAAGCCAAAGTGACGGCACATGTTTGAACCTGCACGAAAGTTCAACCTAAAGCAAGAGAAAATCATCGTGATGGCAATCAGTTGAAATGACATATAGATATTTCGTGCAATATCTTTGTGGAATATCTTAGTCACAGTATACAGTAGTGGCTAACAATTAAGGCAATACAGCGAACTTCATAGTTGAAGTTTCCGAACAATGATGACTTAAGCCTTTTTTTTATCCCTATGACCTTGATTGAATGTCAAGGATATTTATTTGAATATATTTATTAGCCCGTCATTTTTGCGTGCTACAGACTCAATATTAGGTCTCTTAGTTACTCACAAGAAGTCGCCCAAAGAATTTAGCTTATATGACCCCTGTGACCTTGAATGTTGGTCAATGTCATTTATTTTAACAATTGTGGTAGTCCTTTATTCCAGCATGCAACAGGTCCTATACCAGGTATTTAGGTCGCTTATATTAGTTATTTACCATAAATCGTTTAAAGAATCTAGTCTTTTTGATCCCTAAGGATCTTTATTTGAACAAACTTGGTAGCTTTTCATATCAGCATGCTACATACCTACATGTAATATCAGTACCCGTGGCTTTTCGGTTACTGAGAAGACTTCGCTTATATGACAAAAATACGAACGGCGCAAGGCGGACGGTAGGCAACGACGGACGAAGCATGATGATTATATTATGTGACCTAGCTTTAAGGTCAGACGACCTAAAATATTAATGGTCACATATTGACGAATATTTCCAATAATCAACATTATCAACAATTTTTAACATTCAGCGACAATAACGAATCTATGATGTGTTTGATTTGATTTGATTTTTCTAAGAAGATGTAACTCAGGGATATGACACAAGGTCAATCTCATCTAAACTTGTAGACGGAAGGTTTGTGTCACCCAGTTTGGTGCTGAAAACCTATTTTAAACACATAATATTTGTCAACATATTTGTACGACGACGTATATAAAATATAATACAAACCTGTTGTCCTAATTCGGTGTCAGACATCCGCAATGTCTTTGTCATGAAATCGAAGAGTGACCGATCCGGATTGTCGGTTTGCTCTGGTAGACAACACAGCAAACTAATCGTCATGTCGAGATTGTCCAGGGCTTGATAGAGCTGTGGGAGGGAATGGAAATCATCTAACACCTTCTTCTTTAACGTCTCAGTCATGGGAACCTGAAGCAGACGGAAACGAAGGATTTTGTTTAAAAAGTATCACATTAGCTTTCCAAACTACTATTTAGCAATGACGAGGTAACCATTCGTGCTTTCTAAATGATACAGGAATCAAAAGGACATAAACTACTGCTGACCTCTCAATTATTGAAACAAAATACCCACTTTTTATATTTTGCAGTAAGTCAAAATGAATATACAGCGTACGAATATTTCTAGTGAAGCATATTGTGTACGTTTTGACTAGTAGCGATTATAACTAATCTAATATTAAGGACAACCTTCGGACGACGGCTGATGTAAATACATCTTCATGTTATTATTGGTCGAATGATTAATCAATCAAACTTATCAATCAAAATACCTGGCGTGCAACTTTTGTCAATGGTAGGTAATTCATAAAAAAAGTATGCAATAGTTTACACGATGTAAATCCTCCTTACCTGCGGTATCACTTCCGTCAGATGGCGATATGACCATGTTTCAGCTGTCTCCGATCTGTACATCATTGTTGGAATCTAAAAGAAAAGAGTCCGAGTATGCTTCACATATAACAAGGGACCCAGATACAAATGCGATAAATATAATTTATTTCTCTATAGGTGTTTAGAGATAACACAATGAATTTACGTTATCTCTTTTATAAAAGTTTTGTTGCCACTTGAATGCGTTTAACTACTTATATATACTATGGTAAGGCATCACCTGAAACCCACGAGTCACCTCTCTACATTTGTAACACAAACATAGAGCGCGGGTGACTCGTAGGTTTCCAACAATGGTAGTTAAGGTAAATCTTGAGGTTCTGCACATTTCATTAATTCACTTTCTCAGCATTTCCCGAATTATTTAGGAATCCAACTTCTGATCAAACTCAAAAAGCTATAATTATCAAGACACTCACTAGCTCTACATTACGGAACAAATATATGAAATAAAGTGTTCCACCTGAAATAAGTTTACGAGACACAAACGTTCAAAGTGATGAATAACGGTTGTAAAACTTATGAATGCAAATTTTATGGGATATACGGACTTTAAAATGTTCTAAATTATGAAGGAACATAACAGCAATACATTTGCTAAAAAGGAATATACTATTACCACATATATCGATTTCATTGACAATACTTAGGCATCTTATGTTAGTGCGTTGGTAGCACTATCTATATATCATTGATAATAAAATAATTTATTTGGAACATACGGATTTGATGGCAATCCTTGAACGCCCGCTGATGAATCGGTCCGTCAATTGTCTTTCGATGCCATCCTTGTCATATTCAAACCTTTGTCCTTTTTCTGCGTCGATTTCATATTTGCAATTTGACAAAATCAGCGGCAGAAGGTGAACATTCTTATCCACAGTGATGACGTTAGCGCGAGAAACGTCTTTGGGCAAAACGAGAGGGATGTCTTCAAGCCTGAAAATCACCAAGGACGTAGTGGTTTGCAAATAAATTTCTTGTTTGACAAGAGAACAATGTATGTGACATAATGACAACTAGTTCACATTTTGGTTTTGTGATATATGCTACGTACCCATTTTTCATAGACCAACTTCATATTCTCATCAATCAAAGAAATGAAGATACCAATATTACCTATTATGTTATATCAATTGTACTGGAAATCAATAATTTCGATGCATCTTTTCAGGCAGATTTTTATGTATAGTTCTCAGATTGAGTTTGAGAACTGAAAACCACGAATCACCATCTACGCAACTCATTTCAAAACATATGATATCTGATATAATGATTACATACTATTAGGAACATTCGACTTATAATAGTCTCTTCTAATAGAGTATCTGAAGAAATAAGACATTCTTTTTACCGAAATTCAAAAATTCGGCAGTATTCCTGCAGAAAATCGTTTTGTGTCCTGATGAGAAATTCCGCAAGGACAAAAGCACAAAGTCCCTGTCCATCAAAGGAGGGGAGAAGCATTTCTACGGGGCTTTCAGGTGTAATAGGTGACGTCCGTATCGCGGCTGGTACTATTCGTTTGATCGTGAAACCTTTCTTTTCGATGGCCAAACCTGCGAAAGAAAAGTCCATAGTTGGCTTAAGCCTAACGTCACCGTACCCCATTTGGTACAAATTTGACATATTTTTTGCGATATTTTTAATATGCATTCCTTGTGATTCAATGTTTGTCAGTTTCTGACAAGGACTGCCTCTGGGGTGTACGTCCACAATAAAAAAATTATCGTCGTAACTGCAAGCTAAAAATAGACCGGTTTTATTCCTCACTACGTCACTTCCGGTTTTGATATGTACAGCGAGCGGACCCCTTTTGGTACACGGGACGTTTTGCTTTGAGATTCTCGATTTATATGCTGAAATTTTAATTTATGCACTTTGATGGAAAGGTATGGTATTCATTCATCATTCTGTGTGACTGTCTTTGATATTTACCGACGATTATTTAAAAAGTACTGCCATTCAAAACACTACCTAAATCTGGCGAGTCATTTCCCGTATTTTTCAATGAAATTGTAAGACGGTTTGGTGTTACAATTGAAATATGAGGAATATCCACTACACTTCTTCATATAAACTGATTTAAAATAGAACATACCTCTTTCAGAATATTCTGCAATCTATAATCCCGGTAAATACCAATTTTCAAAACTTTTTAAGATATGTTATCAAAACGAAACAAGCACCTGCTCATTTGCATATAAAATTTGAAATAACATGCCTAAACAGTCCATATTATAACTAGGCCTATAATATAGATCTATCCAGTATCCATTCTCCAAATGAAGCATTAGAAATATAGCAAATAGAACATAATTATAAGATATGGTATCTTGTTTTAAAGATTTTATTAATTGTACCATGTAGTGTACATTACATATTGTGAAAAAGAGCTTGTTCAGAACTGTTTGTATGTAAAATGTATATAACCTTATAATGTGCATGTATTTAATTTGAATAAGACTTCATTTAGCCCTCAATACACAGCTAATGCATAATAGTACATACTTGCTGAAAATCTTGTTATGCAACTGTATCTTGAGGTTGAGTACTTGTTAATAAATGTTATTTATATGAAAAATTAAACAAAATCATAGATACATGTAGGTATATTGGGTAATTAAAAATGTTTTTATGTATTATGTATGTATGATATTTAAAAATAATTTTATAAATAACATTACAAAATGAATTTATACACTCTTCTGTTTTAATTTTTTACAACTCAATTTTGTTATAATCTTCCATTTTTTATTTTAAAAGGTTTGCATTACAAAACATTACATATTTAAATTTTCCCATATCAATTTATTAAAAGGATTCAAATACATGTAAATCATGTATAATCATTTTATAGCATACATTGATACTTTTATGGTAAAACAAATACCATTTTATTCAATTACTGGGTATATATAAATCACCAATGACTAGATATCCTTCCTTCTGTTAACTTATTATATGTAATTAATTATCTACATGTAAATCATTTTTACCTGGGAGTTTATCTGTAAAATGGTAAAATTATACAGGAAATGATATATATAAATATATCCTGTCCATTTTTACTGGAAGACCACAAATAAGAGGTTAAGAAAAGTCCTCATAATGGTCACGTCAATGCAATAATATTGTATTTTTACCTGTACATGGTGCATTTTGTTCCCTATAGAACAAAGATACCCTATAATCAATAGCTCTGTATCTGGTATAATTTTTCATGTCTAATTTTCTATTTTGTTTATGTTGCAGGTATGGAAACCCCCATAATATAAGAAGAATTTCTTGAGGCTACACATACCTTTTCAGGCTTTTCTATATGTAAAAACCAGACAGTATTAAATGCATGGAAACCATAATATTTTTTATTATTTCCTGAGTTCATCATCTGTTACAAAATTTCTTTTGTTCATTGGAAAACTGCAGCATTCAGCATTTAGCACAATAATTTTGGAACATATTGCCATATGCAAACCTATATGAAGACGTGAATGTCTCAGAAAATGGTTTTACTGTGAAATTAAGTATGATTTTTAAGAAAAAAGATTTAGTTTATAACTGGAATTGCCCTAATTATGCTTGTTAAATTACAGCACTCATTAATATATCAATTTGTTCTTTCTTTAAAGTTATAATACTGGGAATCACAAGATAGAGTATGCATGGTAATAGTATAGGTACAGGCAATATATACCTGGTACATGTACATTTATACTTGTAGGTACTAGGTAATACCTGCAGGTTCACTGTATAAATGTATATTTAGTTCATTAGTGGATAAAAATGGATGCAATAGGGCCTAAGGAGGTAGTACAGGTTCATTTAAACACAACAATACTGAACACACAATTACAATTCTTACAATTTCTTCTTACAAGTTACAGATGAAAATAAATGATCCACGTTTGTTCAATTCAGGATCACTTGCAATTGGAATATGAATTATCTATACATGCATGTGTATACATGGCCTCACATTGATATTAGTTTTGATGCTATGCACTGACCATATTTTGGTTGGTATATCAATATTGATTCCTAAACACAGTTTTCAGAAATGCAGAATTTGTCATACCTGTTTAAGAATTTTTATATCTATATATTATATTTTATAACATTGCAACTTTAAATCAAGAATACAACAACCCTTTTAATGTAAATAGAAAAGATGGAGAGAGAGAATAAATGAAATATTTGTGAGCAATGTCTTCTATATAATGAAAGATCTAGGATGTACATGTAAGTTCAATGTTATATTTTTTCCATGACTGCATGTGACTTTAAATCCCCATGGTGATTCTCAACACTGATCCAGTTTATTGCTGTTTGTGTAATTAACTCTATTAACAATGAAATAGTATTTGCCTGCAAGTCTGGATTAAGTCATTTTATAATTTTGAGGAACCACCTTAAAAAAATCTACTGAGTATTACTGCTTACATTACTTAGTTACATGTATCTGTACTGAGTACATTTGTATGTCATTGTCTTGGGGAAATGTCACTGGTCTGTTGTTTGATTATCACATTTTATTTAAGACAAAAATTCATATGGTGTACATGTAGGTTATCTTACAATCTTAATGATTAATAGACAGAAAGTAATAATTGACACCAACACATAATACATATCCTTGCTATAAATCCGGATCTCATTAAACCTCCAACCGAGCATCTGGCCTGGTAGATCGTTTTAGTTAGCAACGTTGAGGCATGCGCATTGGTAGTAAAAACAAAAATGGCGAAGCGGGATTTTTGAATTGCGGTGTTATACTAAGAAAAGTGGCGTATCTGCGCTAATAAAAGAGGTATCGTTATGGAAATGATATCCGAAGAATTTTAGTGATATAGAGATTCATTTAATGCGTTTACTTTAGATGAAAACGGATAACAATGTAGCATAAAATAGCCGTCGAATGGCTCAACGGCACCCACTGCTAACATTTACGGCCATTTCGCCCATTTCGATGTAGGCGCATACGAATATAATCTAGACGATCGAAGTCAAATTTGAGCTTAAATTGTCATTTTATACTTGTATTTTCATATCACAATAGTATAAATAACAAAACACAGTAACTAGGATTTTAGAGGGGAAAACCCTAATTTTGTACCAAAAGGGGTCGTGTACCAAATGGGGTACGGTGACGTTACGTGTTATTCGAACATCATTTTCATGGTATAAACATGGAATTTTTAGGGATTGTATATTCCATGATATCCAGAAAGGATCTGCTCGCCGAGTTGTAATGGATGTCATCAGTTAAGGTAATAGCGTCAAAATAACGTCATTTCCTGAACTAAACTTGACATGTTTTTCACACAAGAATGATAAAGTATAAATGTCGGGATGGTTCCATGCCTTTAGTTTAATTCAAATAATGTTATATGAAAAAAAATTACACCAGATGACCGGGCGGTGGGTATCGCACCATGATATAATACCTATATACATTTTTCTATTTTTTCCCCTTTCACATTAATACTAACTTTGCAAAAACAGAAGCCAACATTGAAAAGGCATTTCATATACTTACCATAGTTTTTAAGATACTCTTGCATCTTTTCCCAAACTTCGCTGCATATCAAGATCTGTTTGTTCACGCGTTCCATGTCACTATCTGTAAACAAATATATGTATGAGCGTTATTTCTATTACTTAATAAAGTAAAACGAATAAATACCATTAATCAATAAACAATGATCTCAGTAACTCAAACCTCGAGACTAATTTGACCATTCGGTATAAACAGATGGTATTAACACAACTAATTATGACATACCGTTTAACTGAACATTCAGGTCAGTAAGAAACTGTTTAATGCTTGTCTTCCCAGCTTCTACTCTATCCATGTTCCGTTTAAACATACGGAGAAGCGTTCTCTGAAGGTCTAGTATGTCTGGGAGATATCGCACTAACTCGATCATATCAAGCTGCAAACATAACAAGCAAGATAATAACTAGTCTCTTTCAGAGATTGTTTTGACCTAAAACCCCGTTACCAGTAGGGTCAATCTGATTAAAATCAGTTGTTTGATACTCCGCTGCGCGCACGAAGTTAGCGGAGTATCAAACAGCTGATTTTAATCAGATTGCAGTAGGGTAATCGTTATTTGGATATTTAAGAATCTGGCAGGGGATTAGTTGATCATTTGAAACCAACATTTATGATGCATTAACATTTTAAAAACGTTTTTAAAGACTATCAAGGTTTCCTGAAATTAAACCATAATTTTGGCAGCAAAATGCTGGCACAGAGAGGAAATCCATCGATGCAATAATTCTACGGTTCCATCGTCAATTATATAGGTCTCAACCTTTCCTTTCGGATCATGGTCTTTAAAAGACTAGACAACGGCAAAATAATTCGGACATGTAACACTATAATCTGTAATCAGTATCAACATCTTTCTCTGTATAGAATTCTGGTTCCTCAATTCTCCAACAGATAATATATTGATACCTTAGCGATGAAATTTTCTAATAATGTTCGTTTGTCTTGTGTCTCTGTCACGTTGTTACTGAGAACGTCGGCAACAAATCCCTCAACGCTAACCCTTCCGTGACGTTTCCATAAGATACAGCTTTCCTGCGCCTTATCCAAAGTAGGATTTTTATCTTTACCAAAGTCAGTTTCCAGTAAGGTCACTAGCTGTATACTTGAACCTGAATACAAGCAAATAATAGCAATAGAAACCTGAATATCAATGAAATAACGATAATAGTGAAGTAATAAAAACACTTAGTAACTATAACGAGTTTGTTACATGAAAGTTACCTCTACCGAAACGAAAGTTGTTCTGTCTGAACACATTCAGAAGCACAGTAAATTTTGTTGGTATTGCTATTGATAAATCAATGGCTTTAATTTGCTTACTTCCTTGACATAAAATATTTCAGGCATCATTAAAGTAGGATTGTTATTTGATAGTTATCATGGACGCTTATAAAATATTAAGTGAGTAATTATTGTGAAACAGATAACCTGGTATATTGGGAAATGTACTGTGTTTTGAATCAAGCATATACATATTATGTTTCATAGTTTACCATCAAAGAAAGATAAGTATATCTGAATAAAACAAGTCAAAAAGACATTTACCGGAAACGTTGGTGTCCCCTTTCATATGTTCATGGCAATCTTTTAATATTTGTCTTGAATCCTAGAAAAAACAACAACCCGCAATTCATGTTGTTAAATACACTGTAGTCTAAGAAAAGGAAGCTCGTAAAAATGATATTTCCTACGTAAGTCACTAATTTCGGAATAGGTATTTATAACAAACACGTGAAAAAACCCTACCTTGGTAATATGTATTACTACTTTCATCTGTATGTTGCTTTCCCATGTTGATCGTGCCTCTGAACTACATAAGGAACAATTATTGCCTTTAAGTGATGCTGAAAAAAATCGAAGATATTTACAATGAGAAGCAGAAAACTGGTTTCCGTGAAAAAGGGTCCTGTTCACACAACGTGACCCTTAGTCGCAGTTAATGTGGAGCATTAGATAAAGCAGCCAGATTGGCTTCTGGCATTCATTCGAGATAATGTTATCACAGTTTTTATTCAGATTTCTATACAAATGCAAAAAAACGACCTTTTTAGGTGTTACGATGATTTACAAACCTCTTTAGCTAGCTATGATAATGCTATTCAGTATCCTTCAAAAATCCTGTATACCAATTTCAACTGACATATCGGACAGGTTTGATCAGAAGTCAACAAGATCATTTTAGAATTCTAAACCTTTTAAAAAATATTATCAAGATATAAACATTCCCAAAACTCCCGTTTTCCATTTTTAGTGAGATAATTGTAAATTTTGACAACGTTAGGACCATTTGAGGTTTCTAAGGAAAATAACAAACCCAAATTGAAATTTTTTATACTTCCAACTATTTCAAAAACAATAGATTTATTAGAAACCAATTGCTGTGTACGGACAGGACGACGGACAGACACGGTGGTTACTATAAGGCTCCAGCATATCCGATGTTGTACTTGTCGACACGATTTTATATTCATAATCTTGTTTGCATCCACAATGAAAGAAAAAGAGAAAATGTTTAGTATAGACATGGGTATAGCAACAGTATGATAAAATGACAAATCTCTTCTCTAACGAACTTATTACCATTGATACATCTACGTGCGATCAGATCCAGTGTGTAATGGCAAATCAATAGTATGTCGTCATCGCTGCGGTCAAGGTTCCTGTGTAGATCATCAAGGTCTCGTCTTAAGTGCCCAACCAGGAATGTCTGTAGCTCTCCAACGGCTATTGGTGGTTTTATCATAGACAGCACAGCCTAGTTAAAAAATGCATTTTTATTACCAATTTCACAGTGAAATTCATGTATAAGGTTTTTGTGGTGAAGATATATGTGGTATCACGTTTGATATCTTTACTTAATATTGATCAATAAGAACACATAAATTACAGTACAATTCTCGTTTTGGCGGGAATACATTTTTCGAAATATTAAATAAAAAAATTATTATTACGTGCATCTTTCCTATACATTTTTCATTTTGAATTGTTGCAGCATAAATGCGTTTACATTAGATTTCTTCGAAATATGTGCCCTATGTGTAGAACTAAATAAGTAAACGGGAGAAATGCGGCTGATTGAAATACATGTTCTGGTATCAGTTGGCCTAGTGTAAATCTGTGAACAGAGCCATAAAAATGCAATGAATATAATATTCCATGTAACTTGATGAATAACAGTTATATTTTATCTCATGAGGTGAAAACTCTGATATTTTCCGCTCGTGTTTTGCACTCCTTGATAATATCAAAATTTCCATCCCATTCGATTAAATACAACTGTTATTCCTCAAGAAACAATGAATAATTCCTATACATGCATACCTAAGTGAAACAAAGAACACAAACAAAAACGATGACAATTCTTATATTCTAATGCAGCCACTACATTTTGGCTTATCCCTATGGTAATCATTGTCAGCATATCATTCACGATGTGTAAAAGATGACAAAAGTTATGGATAGGACTAAAAAAGCATAGCCTAATTTTCAATCCATCTGATATATATGCAATCAATAAAACTTCTGTATAACAATAGCTAAAACTAAACGCACCTGGGAATTCGAATTAGCACCCAGAAGAAGTGAAGCATGAGTAAAAAGTCGCAGTATCGATGACGAAACCGGAGTTAAATCTCTTACGACGCTGGAAGCTGACCGGCATTTCAGATCACCAAGTAAATGTCCCTGATCTTTTGTTGGATTAGCAATAAGTTCACTGTGAAAACCATTTCATAATATTTGTGTTATGATTAATATCATCCGATAATTAGACAATTGGACAATGAATTGTAAGTAATAAATACCAAATTTAAAGGTAATGATAAAGAAGCTATAAAAAAATCTCGATTTCAGTATTCCTACCAACTTAACTCGTCAAAACCTAGCAATGTCTTGTTTAATTGTACTTTTGCATTAGTTAGTGAAATGTTCTTACTGTTTTAAACAAATAAATAGAGAACACCAAATAATTAAAAAAATTCTTACTCGCTTCTCAAATAATTTGAAGGTGAATGCAAATTACATTCAACAAAGCATTAATTATTTTTTCACGATACAATTAAAACAGCGCTGGAATCATTTGAATATATGACGCCTTATTCATGTGACAATACTTTCAGACCACAACATTACCATTTCGAATCGACCGATGATCGTAATGCCAGCATTATCTTGTGTAATCTGATTATTTATTGTTGTTTCTAACTAATAATATAAGCGTATGTTTTGAGGAAGTACAAAATAAAGTGACGAAGTATATTTTTGCAAAAATGATTGGTAAGATTATCTCCTATGATCAAAATAGCTTTGTGTCATCATCTTCCAAGTCTTACATAAAATCCCAGTTTTGATCTCACAGTAGAAGTATCTAAATAAAGCATAATTCAATAGAGCTCTCGAAAATAATTTTACATGTATATTTATTTAGATACCTCTCGTCAAGTTTCCGATTTCCATCTTTGAACTTGTAGCCAATTCCACCAATGGCTAAACCGCAGTCTGCACATGTTAGCGTTGAGACAGGGCGACCACACTGATTTAGCAAATTGACGAAAATTACGGAGTAATTCCATGTTATACAAGGAAACATAGTTATAACAAAAGACATGCATAAATCATTTCTCGGCCGTAGTGCTTTTGGCATTGTATTATTCTTATTACAATCTAAATGAGAAGAGTTAATATAATTCAGTAGTGCTAAATAAAAACGTGTTATTTTTTGTTATTCACTTGTATATGAACTTTTTTTTACAGATATTTAACATGACGCACATCATTTAAAACGTCAAAATTCAGTCATACATCAATGAACAACAAAAATCCCAATTATTACTTTACGGCCGCATTGAGTTCTTAAAGGTAGGTATCGCCCAACCAAATAAATATTTTTTTTGTAAAATCCGGTTTACGAAAGAAAAGATAAAAAAAAATATTTAAAATACCTCAATTTAATTTCTTTATGCGTTTGAGATTGAACAAATGTGTCTTGAATACAAAATTGAAGGAAATCCTTGATTTATTACGGTGTCCGTCAGACAAAATAATATGCAAATGAAGCTGCGATGGATTGTGTTGTCAAAGTTTCGCGCATGCATATTGTTACTCACTAAAAGTAAACAAAATGGCTGAACGAAAGTGTGTGAGATAAAAACATATATATCTGAATCGGCAACAAAGTGGAGGAAATCATAATGGAATCGGTAGCACCCTATAGGATATCTATAGGAAATTGAATTCAGAGATAACATGTAGGAATATAGAAGAAACAGAAGCCATATCCCAAGCGGAACTTGCCCGGATCTGAACATCAAACATTGGGACTCGTGTAACGGCGTTGCACGTGGTGAGGTAATTTTCAACACATATGCCAGCGCACATACAGCCGCCGTCTAACTACATGTATGTTTGGTGTACTAAGCTAGCGAGCGTATGTAAGTAACATGAAGTGTTTTTGAGATTATATGATATGTATAAACAGTCCATCGCACTTCGATTTGTTATTGTTGTTTTTTAACTTAACATGCCGTGGCAAACTGTCACTGCCATCTGACTTTTTGTTGCACGCTTCTGTTTGTTGCTGCGGTCTCGTTTTGGTAAAAATACGTCATGTTCTATGCAAAGCTTGACTTCGCTCTATTTTTAGAGGAGTCTTTTGCTGGTCAAGCTAGGCAACTGACCACCCATATTGTTCGCTGTATGCATTGAAAATGATCTGAAGATTATATCTATGTACGGGATAAATTTCAATTTATATTTCATTGGGCGAAACCTACCTTTAATGATGTCCTGTAAATCCTGTATTCATGTTCATTGACAATCTGTGTAGAAACTTTAGTTATTTTCGTTGTTGTTGTGAAACCGTAAATATAAAAAAAACAACGAATTTTGTGATTTTGTTATTGTCATTATTGCTTGTTTGGCTAACCACGAATTTTTTATCCATAAAATTATATAAAAATCAAAACCACAAAAAGAAAGTACACGCGGATATATCAAGTTACACAGTATATTCCAAGTTTGGTGAATATTAGTTTAGGTTTTGAGAAAAAGAACTCAATGTAAAACTAGTTCAACATCCCTATCATATCATAGCAACTTAATCTTACGAATGGTCAAATTATGCAAAGCAAGAGTGCGATCCGACGCTTGTGTCCTCCTATATTCCTAGAGTTTTGGTAGGTTTGGACTGGAAGCGTTTGGAAAACAAATCTTAAAACAAAATTTGCCTCTAAATCCTATATCCATAGTCACATCTCGTACAGCGCATATGTATGGTGATTATAATGTGCTGATGGTGTCCTCTAAGTATGTCGATATTCGACCAGTATGCTGTGTTTGGTTCAGCCTTCCCAAGTTCCACAACATTTGACTTCTACATCCAGAGTCGAATTTCGCAGCACATAGATATGTTAAGTTGCTGTGTATGGCCTTAAGATACATTTTGTAACTTTGGTTGACAATGTACAGTTTTAAGAACACTTTTACAGTCAATTGTACCTTACTCGTGCTATCTCGTTTCCCCGATAAGCGTTCTGTCAAATACAGACAAACGCAACTATATAACGACGTTATCTTTTCATAAAAATCAAATTAGTTGAAAAATGTTTACGTGGCTGCATTCCAAAAGTAATAATCTCGCAATACTGGAAAAACTTTTTGTCTATGTTAGCCTAGCCTTGACCAACATTTTCACTTGAATTTTGGTTTTCGAAAACCAGTAGCTAATGGTGGAAAACATACCAAAAAGTAACTGATTGAATTACAACAGCTTTCCCCTGAATCTCTTAGAATATTCCAGCAAAATGCATGGGAAAACTAGTAGTGTAAAGGAAATAATATAAAGCAGGATGGTTCCCTCATATGTCACAGGGTTGTACTGTAGTTGCTATTAAAAAGACAACTCTTCCTTTGATAGGGATACGAAGAAAAGCAATAGGCACCAATTACTGAGCCAGAAAAATGTGTTAACCATGAGTCACGCGATAACATAATCAATTTTAAATCTGTAAGTAATTTTGCTAATCATCATGTTATATTTTATTAATCCTTGCATTACAAAAATTAAGGTGAATGACAAACCAGAAATATGAAATATAGAGACACTGGAAACTCCTTCTTTGTCTTTATTGACGGCAGAGGGACCTCCGGTGTTTAAATATTTTCCCTTGGTTAACTACTTTTAAGTGCATTCTTTTAAACATAATATTTCTGATCCATACAACGTTTAGACATTATATTATGGTTTTATACGACTAATTGACACGATGAATATTTATTACATATGATTTTTGAAACAATGAAAATGACCAATTTTACTTGTTCTCTCTCTCTCTCTCTCTCTCTCTCTCTCTCTCTCCTCTCTCTCTCTCTCTCTCTCTCTCTCTCTCTCTCTCTCTCTCTCTCTCTCTCTCTCTCTCTCTCTCTCTCTCAACTTAGACATTTAAAACCAAAAGTGCAATTGGTTTTATTAGCATACTCAGTGCATTCATTATTTAAAACATTATTTTTCTTTCCAAAATCATACATAAAACATGTGAAAATTACTGATGTTTTGCAGTATATCAGAATTTTTCTCCTGTATTTAACTATATATCTAAAACCTCTCAGCACATACAGATGTAACTCTGCCGATCTTAAAAATTCTGGAGTTGCCAATCCATCCAATCCATATGGACAGCCTGACTTACTGTAAATGATTCAGCTTAGTTAAGCATTATAGTATTTAATGTGAATGTTTTGCACATGGCCCGTCACTTCAGGAGGTCAAATGGAGTATATGATAAAATAATATTGTAAAACTATCTATCAATTGTCGTGTTTAAGTTCAGATATAACTGTGAAAAGGTCTAGTAACCAGTAAAGTAGAATATGGGACAAAACAATGTATGCTCTAAGGATAGAAGGACCGACAGACACAACGCAAGTTTAATATTCATCGACTTCCAAAATATCAACAATAAATTAGCAGTGAAAGTTAAATATATACTCTATCTATACGCTCTAATGCACAACTTAACACATACACAAATACAAATGAAAGATAAAAAATGAAGATAAAATAAAAAACAACAACTTACATTTGCTATAATGTAAGGATGGCCGTTAGGGCATACTGCAAATAAAAATGACATATCAAATATCACCATGAGCGAATTTTTTCACTACTGTAACACTACACATAATTTGAAAATACTTCATACGTGTAATTGCAAAATGCAATTAATCAAATTTACCACTGCACAGTGTGAACCATGGTGGCGCATTGCAAAAAGAGCACAAAAAGGCCAAAAACTCAATTTTTTAACATTGTTTGTAATATAAGTACATTGTAAACAGTGCTATATCCTACTGTTCATCCCAAAAATACTGAAAATGTATAATTTTGCAATAAATTCGGATACATAACATCGATACACTTTTATACCGAGGCTAGACAGACGAAAGGATTTACGGAAGGAGGAGATGTAAGCGGTGACTTTTCGGATGCAACCAAATAGTTTTTTACTTTCTTTGTTCTGTTATTTTGCAGTAATTGTAAATACAAAAACATTACCATTGAATGTGGCATATATGTCAATACGCCGAATTTCCATCAACATCTTCTGATAATCTACTCCCTGCGGCATTGTTGGCAGGTAGGCTTTCTATAAAAATGAATGAAATGAATTATAATAAATGGTTATTTACTCCCTGCGGCATTGTTGGCAGGTAGGCTTTCTATAAAAATGAATAAAATTAATTATAATAAATGGTTATATTATTCATGAATTATTTAGTGATATTTGCATTTGAATTGTATCCTTATATTGAACATATTGTTATTTAGATAGCACCGTATAATATTTATCTGACACTTCATTTTAATACATCTACCATTCTCATCAATCGTATAACAAAAATAATTATATATTGAAGTGTCCAATTTATTCATTATATCACAAGGCTTACATGTACCTGCATTTTGTCTGGCTCAAGAGCAACCTTTATTAATGGAGAGAGTAAGGAGTCTGAATTTCTGAACACCAGACACAGTACATACAGGTGTTCCAGGAGACAAATGATCCCCTGGTGGTGTAGGTCAAGTCCTTCTCTGATGTTCAGGTACGTCATACTCTTCCCAGTCTCGTTATTGACAAGATCTGACATATGTGCCATGATCTGAAATTATCACTGCTATTAATTTTGCATGTCTAAATATATAAACCAATTCTAATACGTTTCGCAATTATTCGGAATTATTTTTGTTATAAAGAAGGAATTCCCAACAAAACTGCATATGAATGTGTTTTAAACCGCACGGTCTTGGCTTCCTACAATTATTAAAATAGTGTTAAAGTAGTGGAAAAGGCAAGGGATTTAAAAGTCTATGATCAGGGGTGATCCGCACTGATATTTGTTCGTATTTTTTTGAAATTTTCTCAATGTGTCTCAATTAAAACGAAGCCCGCTACTCTTGTCATTTTCATTCTAATTTTATATTATTAAAAATATATGTACATTGATCATAAAATAAGGTATATCATTATACCAAATCATATATTACCATAACTAGGCGAAAAGATTGACATACTATTTTGTCTACAGTAATCTATTTCAAATAATAAGTTATGATTAAATGAGTTGTGAAAAGTATTAAAATGGACAAACATGTGTGATTACTTATAAGCATTCGTATCAACACAGTTTATACGAACTATTTTAGTTTTGTTTTTATGCGTTATGTATGGTAAGATGAAACACACATACGACGACGTCACTTTACAATTGCTGATATCATTGTAAAAATATGAAATGAAATGGTTGGCTACAAGTTGGTTTCTTGGTTTGACCGTTTGACATTTTTACTGCATTGTAAACGTAAATATCGATTTTGGCAGTTTTTCATTTTGAGCTATTATCTGACTTCGTAAAATCAAAACCAATGCATTGAAATATAACTTTTGGCAGTGAATACCAAACTTTTGGCAGTGAATACCACATATATCATTAAGGTGAACTCCTTGACCGTCTCTTCGGGTGGCCGGTTTAGATGTCACGAAAGTCCACCTCTGGGAAGCGGGCGAATCCCATGGGGCATGCCAGGTACACCGTTGGTTAAGGTACTCCGGCTTTCCTCCACCAACAAACGCACGTCCTACATGACCCTGGCTGTTAATAGGATAAAATAAACACCAAAAAAAATGTACCGTCTAATGACGTGCGGACTTTTATAGGTTGTGTTCCGTTTTTTCTTTGCAAGATTACAAAACGGTATCGCTTTTGAAACCCTTCGGTGCCATGATTACGACACAAGGCTTATGATCGGTCAGCATTCTGATACCAATCCCATTGCAGTAAATACAATAATAATAAATAAAATTCAGGCGAATACCATACAGAAATATCAATTCAAAACCGTTCAATGTTGTTTTATTATTATAATTTATAATTTCCCCCCATTTTTGCATTTAACAAATTTACAATTCATAGAAAATAAGAAACAAATATGACAGGACATACAGTGTATAAATTACATTTCTATCACACTTTTACACACACAAAAAAACAATAACATCGAAACACAATACGAATTACGAATAACTGTATTTGATAAATTAATTTTGCAGGCTTTTCGAATCTTTAAAACAAATTGAGTTGTTCAATATTCAAACTGACCTGCGAATTCGCAGAAACGTTTCTTTGGACCACTTCAGTGATTCTTCTTTTGATCTAAAAGTAGAACATAAAGTAGACAACCTTTGTGATGTGATTAACATTATTATTTATATGTGATATCAAAAACAAATTAATAGTGAACATCTGACCCTAAAGGTCAAGCAGTAAATATATTAATGTTGTGTAGTTATCTTCCAATAAGGGGCTGTCGGCTATCCAGTGCAGTCAGAAGGACATACATTTTATAGCTGTCCGGACACGGAGCTTTGTGACCGGCAGTGTATGTCAGATAAGGTTAAATAATGAAGTTCAGATTAAGAGATTCGTTACCTTCCTTCACGCTCATTTTAGTTTTATAATTGTTTATAGATTACTTTGTACTTTGTATTGTAAATATATAGTGAGTTAACTTTGATTATAATTCAGTCCAGTGTTAGCCTCCGAACACGTTTACTTGTAACCTTTAGATTTAATATAGAATAGAACAAGAAGACTGGAGTTTGTCCTTTTGTTTTTGTATCCGGAATTCAGTATACAGTATACACAGTATATTAAGAACACGTTAAAAGATATTTCGTAAAAGCAAACCATTGTTTTACCTTGCGTAAGAGGGTAATACTGTTTACATACTCAGATTTTTGTAATTCTTTTAAATTTTCTCTGGAGGTATCCAGATACTTTTAAATAGTATTAGAAAAGAAAGACATGTTAGTTGATCAATTGAAAGGATCGCTTCAATAATAAAATAGAATAAAATACTCACTTCTGGTTGAAAAAGTCCACTGTCCTGAAGATAGGAAAATGTGACCTCTCTGTGAAGAGCTAATGCGAAGTGTACGATCTGCATCTGGGTATTGGTGCTGAGCTTAAGTTGAAATATATCGCAAAATAAAATTTTCATATAATAATCATATATAATTTGCATATTGCTACACAACATTGTAATATATCAAAATAAATAAAATCTGAGTGGGTGTGTTTTAAATGGTGAAAGAAAGCATTGGTATAAAAGCTAAAATAGTTTTGGAAAACAAATCATAAAACACCCTGTAGAAAATTTAAAAAAAGTATCCATTCCCCAAGAAATAAGAATAAGACAAAATTAAAAACTGCAGAACTACAACCAGCATTATCTTGTTAAATACGCCGCGAATAATAGTTTAAGCGTGGCTTGCCATTGACACCATTTTGTTCCATTTTGTGCTTAAGACTCGTCGCGCCACAACTACTGCATATTGTAGATTCGCGGATTTGATGTTTTATTATACTTAAATATGTATGTTTTATACATATATAGTTACAGTCAGTGGTGAATCGATACTATAAACCCCGTTGATTTCAACCAAAGGCTACTCATCTTTATTTCTCGATAAATTGATTATGTCACGTGCAATTTGGAGCCACGCTTTGAAAAATGATTCCGTGCGTATGATAAATATACAATGTTGTACAATGTACAGTTTTGCACATTCCGATGGCGTCGCAATGTTTACATGTTGTGTCAGCAACACTGTTGTTCGCTTCATGTACTTCCTATTTGTATTTATAAATATCCTTGCATGCAAATGAGATATATCAGAAAAAACTACAGTCTTTGTGTAGGACAAGTTTAACCAAAACTTGTAGCACGGCACTACAGGGGAATCCCGGGACTGACTAGGCGCGTTTATTATCTATGATGATCGCCGAAGACTATGACACTTATAATCGATATAACAACATTATGCTAACATTCTGAGAGCGGTAATCCGTAACGTACACCATGGGCCTACCTGTGTTTGTACATGTTCCTCGACCGAAGTCCAATTCATTTGGAAATCTCAAAATATCGGAAACGATGACATGTAACTATCATAATATATGTGTATTCAAGTCATTTTAAATGTTAACTTATCAAAGTAGAACTCAGGAGATCACAAAATTGAAGAAACTCTATTTTCGTCACACCTCCTTAACGAAGGCGGTTTGAATCGGACGCCGCCTCACAACTACGTTAAATATCCTGCCACGTTAAGAATTGTGTAATCACATTATACAAACGCCTAAAACCAAATTAATTTGCACTGTGGAGCTTTTAACATCAGAATAAATAAAATGTTAATATTGAGAAACCCCCAGATATATGCTTCATCTGACGGAATTCATTGTATTTGTATGTTCATTCATACATTGGCGGTAATGGCCGTCACTGCGGATGGCTGTTCCAAATGCCTGTCAGAGCCAAACGATATAAATCGATTGTAATCATATAAATGTCATAAACACTAAAAATGGCAATTATTGAGCTTTGAAAATAATAGGTAAGACTATAGATATAAGGATTTCAGTATCTTTCTGGTGGTTTTATCGAAAGATACATTAGAATTAGGTATCGATATTTGTGTCATTGATACACTTCGCGGTCCATTCCAAATATCGATACCCTTCTCAACTTTATCCTTCGATAAACCACCAAAAAGATACTTTAATTCTTAAAGAAAACACAACCAAAAAATACAGCATAAGGCAAATGTTATTGAAAATCTTGATATTGCTCCATGAATACATTTCGAATTTGCTAGTCACATAATTTCATTAACAGGTTGAACAAAGATACGTACTGATGTTTGGGGATTGTCTTTATCCTTAAGTATCTGCAGAAGTGTTGTTTTCATTTTGTTTTGTACATCCACATAATCCGGTCCGCATACACGGTAGCGATTGTCACATGGAGGATTCTTCATGAAAAGAATAAATACTCATTAATTTGAAACACGTGACGAGAAAAAACAAAGTGTTACTCAAGGGTGAATATTCGAACAATGTTGTCAGTTCATTTGTCGCAATTTAATGGAAACATAAATATAAAACTGAAAGTGATAAATACAAGTGTAGAATAATAATGTCAAATAGAAAGAAATTTGCTAACCTCTTTCGAAGTGGAATACAAATCAACCCATTGTAACTGGGACTCGGCAACAGCCAGAACCAATGTTTGATAACTACTGCCACCATACTTGTCGCAGAAATCTCTGATCAAAAATTTGCTGGGAAAGAAGTATAACGGAATACAAAATTTGATCTAAAACATTAAGCACACAGTCATTAGTTATACAACGCAGGCGATATAACACCATATGGACCTCAAAAGTGAAAATGAGAGACAGTTTGGTAAAAACGGAACCATTGGTCATACGAATAGCCTGTTACTATACGGTGTAACGTATTGAAAAATCATACTGTTGACAATAGCTTTTGATCTTCATTCATCAATACACTGTAAACAATAATTTCGCGTGTTTATGCTTTTCGCGATTCAGAACCATTTGGATATTGTACCTGTATTTCCGTGGCAATCAATTTTAGCTATCATATCGTGGTGTGATATACACGAAATTCAATCGCACTTAGAAGTTAGTTGATTTACAGTATTTCTAAAATGAAAATATAAAATGAAATCCGTCTGTAAATAACTGATTTACTGCATTGATCGATCGCTAGAAGGTTTGTAACGAGGTCTCGTGCTCACACACGCACGTATACCGATGCAATGTCGTAACAAATGTAGCATACACGGTAAAAAATTCAAAATCACGTGCGGTGCCTGGACGATTTAAAGCTTGATACAGAGAAAAACTTTCACAAATGTACTTTTGCAATCATATTCTGAACCAATACAAACTAAATATATTTGTTAAGGTTTATGCTATAATCCGTTTGTAGACATATTTGTCTCTTTTCAAGACAAGCTTTAAACCATGATTAATATATAAATCTACAGTATGCAAGCAATTCATACATGTATCTCTTTAAATTAGTTGAAATCATGGACAGCACAAGACATTTGACCTTTGACATTTATGTTCAAGCAATGATTATCTAACAATAATATTGAAGTACTGATAGGCGTAAGGTAATTTAATTATACGCATCATTCTGGCTTGGACACAACATTTATGTTAAAGCGGAAGAGTCAGATTGAACGGAAGGACTGGCATTCTTAGAGACTACATAAACCACTTACTGTGGATACTGCATCTGTCTATCTGTACATATTGTTCGAGCTTTTTCCAGCAGTCCCATTACATCATCGGACATCTTTTCAGTTTTTGCGACAAAGCATTTCTGAAGGCAAGTTGATGTCATTTTCAATCCAAACTGAATACTGGCTATAGTTTCCAAATTACCATAGTGTAGTCCAGTCTGAAATTTCTGTTGACACGCCCATTTCAGTTTACTCAATGCTTCAGCAACTTCTTCTGCGAACGATGGGTTATTTTCAAGGAGTCGAGACCTGTAGGAATCCTTTCACGAGAAGAAGCAGAAAGAAAACTCTTATCAGAATACACACAAATAAAGAAATTGTAGCAAAGTGACAATAATAGCATCATGTAGGCACAGATAAGTTATATGACGACACAACAAAAGTATCATGACGTAGCATTCAAATTTGCCATTGCTCATTTTCTGGATTTACGTATTTTATGTATTTTTAACTGCAATAAATACATCGGCCAGTCAACAGGAAAAGAGAATCAGAATAGTGACGAGTTAAGGAGGTCCCAGCTAAATTACTGTATTAGGCAGTAAACTTTTTTTTGTCAATGTTAAGATATAGGATGGTCACTTCGCAGTCATTTTAAATGCTTCAAGCTTAGCTTAAAAGTTAGATCAAAATTACACGGACTTACTCTGCTAATTTCAAGAACGTTACTCGTTACTTCCTTTCATACATACTCTGTTTTATTGTTATTGTTAAGATCCAAGATGACCGATGACCTTCAAAATATCGCCAGTTCAATTGCAATAACCGCACAAAAATAATTAAATGTGTCTTAAAAACATTTACCTCTATACATTTCACTACCATAGAGCAGAACTCAAGAAGTCTGGTAGAATCTGGTCGGGTGTTTGTACCGGCGAAAAATGTTTGCAATCGATTCTTCAAACTTGTGCCCATGTCTCCAAAGAACGTTTCTATATGTCTCTTTACGCTGTCCCCACTTATAAAAACAAAATTAAAATCATCTTAAACCGAGTAACAATTTAAACGACTTTCTACAAGTGAAACATCTACCGGTATCTAATTTATATTATTTATAAAATCTATTTCTAACGATAATTTATATTTAAAGAAAAAGGGCCTGTTCGCTTTCACGAACCTCAGTATTTGTATTTTTCTATAATTATCTATAATTGCGAGTAGGTATTGATTGTGACGTCGTGTGTTTGCGAGAGTAACATAATAGTTTGAAGAAAAAGTGATAGTGGAGCGGCTCAGCATGAAAATCGTTCAAAGTTTGAAGAAAGCATGAATCTTTGCATATGGCTTCTTTAGGACATAAGGTTTCAGGAAAAAAATGGACCCTAAAATCATGGGCTCTGTTGGCCGCCATATTGGTTTGCAAAAGGGCCGCCAGAAACCACCTTCTGAGACCTATATCTAACGTTCTATACCAGCTAGACCCATACTTTAAACGTCTACACTCATAATATTGATACCTAGGAACATTCTGGTAGTGTTAAACGTCAAGTAGAAGGACGCCATTTTGTATTTCAAGATGGCCGCCAACTTTGCGAGCTATATCTGTATATAATACATCTAAATGGTCAATCTGACTCTAAGGAAATAACCACCTGCAAATACAATGAGAGTTTTTATATTTTGTTATGTTTGTTTCATGAATAGTTTGATTCCTATTTTAATTTGAAAATGACCGCCATTTTGAAATCCAACATGGCCGTTGAAATCAAAGTTGTTTCCTAATTTCACTCTGTAAGTGATCGAGCAATAAATCACTCCTAAGCGTCTACACCCATATTATTGATATTTATTTTTATTGATACTTAGGATCATTCTGGTAGTATTAAACTTCATGTAGAATGACCACCATTTTGCATTCCAAGATGGCCGCCAAATTTACTACATGAACCTATATCTATATATAATAATAATATAATGGCTTATAATGTCTAAGCTGAGTTCAAGCAAATAAAATACCTACAAATACAGTGACTGTTTCTATTTTTTTTAGCGTTTGATACAAAATAATTCTATTTCAAATTCAATATTCAAAATGGCTGCCAATCTGAAATTCAAGATGTCCGGCAGCATTAGATTAAAGGTACGTGTATATAAACTAACCGAAACAGCTGATAATTTCTGAAACATTACTTTAAAACTTGAGTCTCAAATGGTATTAACTTCTGCAAATATTACACTTAGCACTATTATCTGAACCAATTTGAATATATGAATCAAATGCAAACATTAATTTCCATAAAGCGGGTCGTTTATGATCCTCGACGTCGTCCTTATAAACACACCGTGGTTGACTTTCACTTCGGCTATTAGTAAACTTGTAATCATTCCACCCTCCGGACAGGTATCGGACTATTAACTCTTTCAATGTACAGCAGCTTGAAAAAATATTCATGTTTCACATCCATTTTCATGCCTAAAAGATAATTATAGTTCTTAAATCAAATTTTATACGACAGCAATATTTGACATTCTGAAAAGAACACTCATACAAGAACTCAGTGCTAATGCTCTAACTCTAAAAAGAGGCATTGACAAAGACTCTTTTAACACAAAATGAAAGTTCATATTTAATTAGAGAAAAATCACATATTGCTCTGTGACATCGTCTATACCACGTAATTGGAAGTAACCTTTCCTGAAGGAGATCTTCACTGCATCAGCACAATAACCTATTGGTATACCTTGCACTGTCTGCAAATGATTTGCCAAAACCTAATAAAAGATGCTGTAGAGACTCATTAATGTCATCTGTCTTTTCCCAAAGATACAAACCGTAAACAAAAATCAATTGAGGAGCATCTTCTTTTTGAATGTGGAGCGTAAGATATTATTTGCCAGAAGAATGGAAATATTCATGACGGCTAACGAATATATTTTTGCTAAAGCAAGAAGGCATTCAAGGCTTCAAATGGTTTATTATGACTGAAACTATTTAATGTATATTGATGATATCATATATACCTTTTTCCTGACCATAGCAAGGACATTATCAGAAAGATATCTAATCACTTAAGCAGTCATCCCAGATCGTCTTTGTGTGATGGACATTCATCTTAATATCAGACCTGCAGACAGAAGTGCTAAATGCAAGGATATAATTTGGGATTCGTCTTCCAAAGGAGGGTGCATGGATAAGATAAGTAAATTGGCAGACATCTTGAAAAAGAGAAGAAAAAGCCCTGGCCACTAAAAGAAAATAGTTTTATCAATTTTGTTAAAGACAAATAGGGATGACAGACGTCAGTATGACCTGAAGAAGGAATGCATACATACACATGAGAAATAAGGTGGATTTGTTCTTAGACACCATAAGGTGAAATGCATCTAGATGTTCTGAAGTAGTTATAGATGACTTGCCATTTCCATAGTGAGGAGGGATTTGAAAGGAATAAGCTGGGTGTTATTTGCAAATGGGCAGTGATTTGGTCGATAGCTGTTGACTTGCAACATTGAACATATTCTAGTTGAGGAGTCGATAAAGCC
The DNA here is from genome assembly GCF_041381155.1 of Argopecten irradians. Taxonomy (NCBI): domain Eukaryota; kingdom Metazoa; phylum Mollusca; class Bivalvia; order Pectinida; family Pectinidae; genus Argopecten; species Argopecten irradians. The sequence goes on from NC_091140.1 coordinate 26,268,238, forward strand.
CCTGAAAGATGATCCTTTGATTACGCATGTAGAGTTACAAACCAGGAATTTATCCCAATATAGTTCAGGGCTTGTCATATCAACATTTTAAGAGTGTTAGCTTGAGTTTTTGCTCAATCACTTACAGAGTGAAATACGGAAACAACTTAAATCTAAATGGCCATCTTGGATTTCAAAATGGCAGTCATGTCGAAATTAAAATAAGAATCAAATTATTTATGTATCAAACACTACAGAAGTAATATGACTGATAAAACGAGAAGTAATCTGCTCAAACCAATCTAGAGGGGGATTCTGTATTACAGATATCACACTGTTTACCCTAGCCAAACAAATAAACTTGATTTATAAAATTATACACGACGAAACAACTACTTGGAATGCCATAGGTAAACACTGGCTGAAATCACTAGATGGCAAATTTCTTGTAGATAATTTTATTTGCAAATGTTCCGATACCAGCTCTTTAAATCTCACTCATTTATCTATTTTTTACAGAAATCTCTTAGTATCTTTTAATTTTTAAAAGCCAATAAGCTAAGAAACTTTAATGATCTTAAATTACAAGAACTATTTGGCGACCACATGATTCAATTGAACAGTAAACCATTGTTCTTTAATTCCTTTACAAAGAGTGGAATACACTTAATTGAAGACATATGGGATACACGTCATAATAAATTTAAAAACGACCACGAAATATACGAAAAAATTACTGATAAGAGAAACTGTATTGCTGAAATGGCAAGGATTAAATCAGCCTTACCAGAAAAATATAAAATATTACTTAAAGGGGAATAACCCTTTAGTGACAACATGGCGTATCCCTTCATCGACACTGCATTGAGAATAGTAGATACACTGTTGTTGAATATAAAAAACTTAAATTGAGCACTATCATCGAGAAGTTGAGAGATCAAGTAGAACACAAAATAAAAAACAAAGTGGGAAAATTTATACTTAAAAGAGTTTTCATGGATTAATATATGGCAGAACACTTTAAATATATTGTCTTGTCTAAAAATAAAAGAATTTCAATGGAAGTGTGTACATCAAATTCTGTATACAGAAATGAAAATTCGTAAATTCGGAATTTCTGATGGGAAATGTCATTTTTGTAAAAGAGAAAATGAAGATATCTCTCATCTGTTTTTAAATGTGAATATACCAAACGTATTTTAAACTAAGTAGAAACCTTAATGAAAGATCTTATACCTGTGTACACTATCGAAATACTACAGATTGAAGAAAATGTAACTCTAGGCTACCAAGGTAGCAATGACTTTTCTATCTTAGTTAAACACAGTTATTTGTATAATGAAATGGATGATTTGGAAGAATAGAAATGATGTAAAGCACAACAACAAATAAATAAATGTAGAACATTCAAAAATCCTTATTAAGAGACAGATTTACAATGCACTTTGGCTTTATTGCAAATCCCAACAAAAGAAAACAGTTCTTGTTGATGTGGTTTCTAACATATATGAAAAATTACAACAAATGTAAAATTATATTAAATTATATAGGAGTTATTTACTTTGCCTGTATTTGGTAAATACCTGATTACCTTTAATATTTGTTGTGAAATATAATCATTATTTTCTTCGCATGTTTTATCAGATATTCACCCTCTTGTTCCAAATAAATGCCCCAATATGTATGTCAGAATGTTATAATTCAAATTATCAGTAAATAAAAGTTAAAATTCTGTAAAAGAACTATGATGAAAACATCGAGAAATGTAAATCAGAAAAAAATGTATGTATGCATGTAAGTATGTAATATATATGCATGTATGTATTTATGTGTGTATGGTACATTATATTATATGTATGTATGTGCGTGTGAGAATGCGTATATATGTTTGTGTGTATGTTTGTGGAAGGATGTGTGTGTGTATGTCTGTCTGTCTGTCTGTCTGTTTGTATGTATGTATGTATGTATGTAAGTGTGTGCGTATGTATGTATGTATGTATGTATGTATGTATGTATGTATGTATGCTGTATGTAGTGTGTATGATTGTATGTTTGTATGTAATATTGAATGTTTGTGTGTATCTGTATGTATGCTTGTATGTATGTATGTATTGTTTCAATCATATTTCAATATGTACATGTTTAATATCTGATAATGGCTGAATGAACGAAACAAATTCTCTATTCTCAGTGCTAAGAAAAATAAATATGACTGAAGGCAAGATCTTAAAGGGCGTAGCCAGATGTTTAGTAAGCATTAATTATGCAATGTTAAAAAGCCGAATTTTCTGTTCATTTTTTTCTTCATATATTCACACTCTATATTTGTCCCAAATACCCCATTTGAGAATAAAACATACATAAGAGAACTAATAAATTTTTATTTCCGTAACATTTATGCCGTTTTTGGTTAGGTGATTTTATTGGAAAGTAGTCTATCACTTGAACGCTTGCAAATAAAGAGCAACACTGAGCTTCTTCCGGATGAAGATTACGTTCGTCGGATCTTAAAAGCGTTTGAATCGCTTGATAATATAATGAGCTGACTTGAAGCATCGCATTCACGCAGATGGGAATTTCTATAGTGGATAACAAAAATGGCGGCCGCAAACTAAGGTAGCAGTGTACAGTAGATTTGAAAAATTCAGCAAAATAATGTGCAGGCTTTAATCATGTACACACAGTTTTTTAACCTTAAACAACACCTATATAAAAGTATATATATTTTTAATCTACACAACATTTGCAATTGTCATGCAGAGTTCATTTTTGGAGAGGTCTGCATTTTGTTGTTTTGTGAGCCTGTAAAAACCATGGTAACCAAATTTTTTTCTTTGAAAAATTGCAAAAAATTGGCATTTTCAACCCAAAATTACACCCCCTCTACTAGAATTTTTTTTCTTGAATACAGTTTAAAACCAAGCATCACTGTCGTGATAGCGGAACTGAGCCTATTTCGACATAGGTATATTATTAAACTTTTGAGCAATCTTACCTCGTACCGCGGCTATCAATTTCTGCTGCTACAGAATTGAGTTTTTCCGTCTTAGACGCACATTCGGATACCCCCTAAACCATTAATCTCGAACCCATTTTGTTGAATTTCTTTATGCAAATGTGAAGCCTGCATATAAGTCTCTAGATTGAATTCACCAATTTTAGCACATATACATTTTTTTAATTTTTCATGCATATAATAAAACAGGGGCTTTCTGCTTAATAAAAATCTCACCCATGGCCATTCGGTCTAACTGTACACTGCTACCTAAGGCTGTCAGTGTGTAGGATTGAATTTTGAAGATTGCTTTTTTTCTTATATTTTCATGTGCGCGTAACCTAAGGCTGCGCCCTTATAAATACTCTCTCTATAGTTTCTTAAAGTCAGCTTAGCCAATTAGATATATTATTTATAAAAATAAAGCTCGCAAAGTTGGTGGCCATCTTGAAATTCAAAATGGTGGTCCTTCTATGTGAAGTGTAACACTACCAGAATGTTCCTAGGTATCAATAATATGGAAGTGGACGTTTAAAGTTTGGGTCTAGCTGGTATAGAACGCGAGTTACGGGTCGTTAAGGTGATTTTTTGTGGCCTTTTTGAAAACCAATATGGAGGCCGACAGGAGTCGTGATTTGTCCATTTTTTTCCTGAAACTTAATGTCCAAAAGAAGCCATATGCAAAGTATAATGCTTTCTTCAAACTATGAAACGATTTTGCCGAAAAATCGACCTTGGCCGCTCCACTATGACACGACTTTCAGGTAATGACTTCGGAAAGATACCTATACCACCGCACATTGTAGCATGTTTGTTAAATGACATTTTAATAATTTCAAATTATATACTTCATATCAACATTCTTTCGCGGATATTTAATTTCACGATTACCATTATAAAACAAGGTTTGAAGATTCGGAATCGCAGAATTTAAAATGCAATGGAAATTCTTATCAATATGAATATCAATTCTGGGAGAATTTGCGAATTTATTTGGAAAGAAAGTCGGTTTACAGTAATCAGATTTATACTAGAAATCTAGCATAGTTTGTATGTAACAGAGCACATTAGTCTGTAATAAATTAAATCACTTTTCTCCGTTAAGGATCGAACTCGGGCCCTCTGTATTACTAGTACGACGTTAAACCAATCGAGCTAAACAGAAGTGCTCTCTTGCCGAGATGTATATTGCTGTATAACATTTAACTATAAACATCTGCATTTGTTATTAATTGATTGATGCGTTGTTCAGTATTTGATGATAAATAAATGTCAAGATTGTCCTCTATAGTGTTTTTAACCATCGTATATGAACATAATTTCTTAATATGATTACCTTTATTTGTTAGCGTTATACTATTAATTCCAATACCTTGATCGAAGTAGGAGCTGGAGGAGAAAGGACTTCGCAATACTTTTCTTTGAAGCACTTCCGGCAATTCCACTTGTCATATGAGTCAGTAGTTTTTTTATCACAGCATCCGAGGGTGGTGAGTTGTCCTCAAAACAAAGCTGGGATACAACTCTCATGTAAAAACTGTCTAGATACTTCTCAAATGTCTCTGTCGTCTCCCGTTTCCTGTGTTTCAAGTCAAGAATGGTTAAAATTACTTTTATATTAGGCTATTAAATATTTAAAAAAAAAAAACATTTTAAATGCACATAATCATTTCTTTCCAAAAACGATCAATATATGACAGGATTCACCTTTTGACATTTGCAAATTTTTGAAAAGTACAGTTTATATCAGTCTTGAAATGGGAATTTAAACGTTTGGATTGTACTTTTGCCCAGTGTATTGACTGTAAAGTAACGTCGAGTCAACATTAAACTGCATATACAAACCACATAAAGTACTATTTAAAAAGCTGTTGAGTGGAAGGAGACCGAAAAAACGTTAGTTTATACTGATTGTCATATACATTGTCTTTATTGTCCTCGTCAAAATACATGAACGTTTGTCATCTAATCTTATATTGACTAGCTTATGTTTTTCTTGCTAATTGTCTCGGATTTTACGAGTGGTCGTGAATTGCACTGAATATTACTATTCATGAGGTCTGAAACAGCAGCGGTTTCTTTAAAAAAATCCTTTTTAATCACAAAAATAGTTGTTGACCATTCTTAAGACGAAATGATGTAATTTTCTCCAAACATATTTTATAAATGTAAGCATGCAAAAGCCAATGCACCGCCTGCACGCACATACCCATGCACACACTCTCACCCTGCATACCGATTAACTTAGTATACGTACGCCCCAGCTGCAGCGTCTCTCCATTCTCGAATAAACTCATTAAGGTTTTCTATTCCTGATTTCTCTTTGAGTGAACATATCTTCAGCGACGCAAGCACCTGTGATTAGAATAGGTATTACAAATTTCCCTCAACCAGATATTCCACAGAATGCTATTGATTTTATTGCTTTTCCATTATGAACATTTTCTATTACAGATATATTATCACTTTGTTAAACTAATTGTTATCACTAGATTAAGAGTTTCCAACTTTGCAAACATTGCATTTTAGAAATTAGTCCTGTTTTATAGTACCTGTTGACTTGATAGGCACTGTTATGTTAACCATCGCAATCATTTTTTTTAACTTTGTCCATAAGATAACGCTTACATTATTGTAGTCTCACACTAACTTACCCTGTCCATATCGAAATCAATCGACATTTTTGAAATCACTTCCTCGTAGAACATTTTCAAAACTAATAACCGACCCCATTCGTTTCTGAAAGAAACCCGTTAATAGTAATATATATCTATATATATGAACTGTATGTCAGATCTGGTAACAGTTTATTACTTTTATTTCCATGACGATCATTAAATTTAAAAATGTACACATGCATATTTTTGAATTTCCAGCTTACGCTAGTGTTGACGTCACAAAGTTCAATAAACGGAACAACCATAGCATCAGCTTCTGAATATAGTTCAACACAAAACGGTTTGAAACAAGCGAATAGTGAAAAATATGCGATATTTTTTAATACATGATTTTAGTCAACACAATAATACCACTTTCAAAGGATTTCAAAGACCGCACAATTATAAAACCAGATTATAAAATATTTGACCGTTAGATATAGGCGTAAGTTTACATTGTATACATTTTCAATGGTGAAGCGACGGAAACGTGAAATGTTCACACACTTGACCAGATTGGAGTTCATAGCCTAAAAATGTCCATCTGGTTTAACAAAGAGCAAACGGGAAACTGACAGCAGAATGGAATGTATCTTTTTAAAACCACCAATAACAAAAGTTTTGGTCATTATGAGAGTAAAAGTTTCATTAAATGGCATTTTTCCTGATTATATCGGTTTGATACTAAATTGATAAACTAATTTGTAGTACAACACAATATTAAAAAAGTACTTAATGTATGATATAATAGACTATTGCTTTACATTACGATGAGTGATCGCTGTCTATTTGATAGTTGTAACACTTTTATCAGCGTCAGTAGAAATTAACCCAAAGGCATGTGAGATTCAATAAGCATCATTTTCCATCTTTTGCTCGGATCATGGTATTATCACATACGTACAAAGAATGGGTTAGTCATTTATCCGACACTATATAAATATGTTTTAAAATGATGATATTATACGCAAAGTATTTTGTGATCATATAATGCTTAATACTGAATGGCAAGTAGGATTTTTAAGGAAAGGGTCTTTACCTACTTAACCTAAGAGGTTTTAACCCCTCTAGATACAGGCCAAAATATTGTCAAGTATGACCTATTTGTACAAAACGTGTTAATCTCATTACCGAATTGAAGTCAGCATCTCCGTGCAAGCTTTGCCATACTTGGTATGTCCCTCTTTCTTTAATATAGATGTAATCAGCAAGGCACATTTTTCTACCCTTGATACCCAAATGGTTTTCTCAGCATGTGTGAAGCTACTGCAAATGTCATGCACTGCACCTTGTAAAGCTAGGACATCAAGCACCTGCAATCGCAAAATAGTTAATATTCAGCGTATTTTGTTGTTTGAATGGCATTCGAAATATTTCAACACCCACTTCTATAATTATAGTTTACTATTTATGTGACACGGGCTACATTTACATAAATCTTAAGTTTATGTTTCTGTTTTTTTTTATTTTAAAAACTTCTGATTAATGTAACTTAACATAGTAAGTGTCTTACATAGTCATTGAAAAGGGTATCTGCAATACCAACGGTAATTAAGTCTGAATTCAGTTGTTTTACAAGTAGCTGTGAACCACTAATATAAAACAGTACGGCTTGATATAGTTATTTTCACTTTTACTCCATCGGCTATCCATCCATTTCTATTCACGAAATTATTTTTTTTAATTTTGATAAAAAGCTCGTAACGTACACAAAGAATTTATTTTTTGGTGATGAATGCAAAATGAGCATATTTACGCGAAAGCCTTACAATGGCGAGGATATTACGTTAAAACTAACACTATGAAAATATATTGTATTTAAAGTATTTGACATAGATTGAAGTGTTGTGTCTATCTTTGTATATCCGGTTTATTAATGGATCTGATTTACCGTTTCTGTTTAGTTGGTTGCCCATGACAACAGCCGGAACCGGTCAGAACCCACTAGATTTGTTTCAATATTGTATTTGTATATATTATTTTTAATGATATGTAGCTTAATGTTAAGACATATCGATTAGAGAATTACAATGGGACTTACAACTTCGTCTTTAAACGGTTTTATGTTTTTTTTCACATAGACGTCACAATGTGGCCAGACTTTCCTCAGCATCTGAAAATCTTCCAGTCTTTTGTTCACAACAGTCTTGATGTGGTGGATGTTAACGAAACTCAAAGAGATTTGGCCAGCATAAACGTCATTTCCTGTTTCAATACCAGCTTGGTGAAAGGTTGATTCCAAAACCTTCAAAACAAATGTTGTAGATATGTAAAAAAAGATGTTTACTAAAATAACGTGTTAAATGGTAAGATTAAGTATAATATTGACACTGATGAGTATATATACGTTTATAAGTTTCATTACATGTATCCAGCAGTCATATTGAAACAATTCAGTGCCGAGTTAATGAAGTATGGATCTGAGATCCTGCACTTTGATACATTAATTTATTAAGATCATGAATAGCGTTCACAGATACAAGAATAGATATGACTTCGTTGGCAAGGAGAACAATATTTTTCCTGTACATTTTCGTCCGCATTACATGATTTCTGAAATATCAATATTATGCGTCAACTGTGTGAATTATCAATACCTACTCATCATAAGTTTAAGTTTTAATTTGCTAACATAAATTACAGAATGTTTCCCTTACTTTCATGATTTATTTTACTATATATTTTGTCGAAAAAACTACTTACCTGTCTGACATTGACATTATCACACGGAAAGCTCATGTGAATGAAGTCATGGAGGTACAGTTTTGCGGCTTCCTCTCTCTCTGCCATTGAACTGATACTTCCGTCTAAATCTTTCATTACAGACAAGGATGAAGAAACAATCTTAGCTACTTCTGCAGTAGAGAAAACTGTGAAACAAAATTTAAAAAAATGCCCATGAATATCAATAGACTGTGAATCTGGAGCGAATCTCATCCTCATTGCGTGTTATTGTACAATTTACCCTTTCAAAAGTGCTAAGTTGGCTGCAAATTATAATCTCTTTTCTTACTAACAAAATGCAAATGTTTATTTTCTACTAGAGGAAAAAACACAACAACATTAATGTTATTAAAATTGGGAATATACTAGATTCAGTTATCTGAATTCATTATTTACGCAGTGCACGGAAGCAGAAAATATTGACAGAAAAGGCAACAGCATATAATAGATTCATTTGTTCAACTGTTTAAAATTACAAATGATAACTATTAGATAATGTACATCTAAGCTTAAATGTACCGAATATTTAGTGCGCAGACATACATCGACATGCTTTGTATCTGATATTTCCATTGTCTATTGGATGTAATTCTTTATGATGCTAGTATATTTGAATCATGTTACATTGAAGAGAGGATAAGATTCTCAAGTTAAACAAATTAGGCAGCATTGCATCATATAATGTAGACGTCGCAATTCTAGAGCCTCTTACGTACTGAAAACAACAAGCTTAAAATTTGAGCGTTTTTCGTACCTGTACAACAAAACATTAAGTACTTTAGAATCAATATCCATGATATAAGACTTTAACTGCTGTTCCTTATATGAAGGCAATGGTTATGATTTAAAACAAACTTAAAAACCCTTCTTTTCATATTTGGATTTTCAGATTTTTTTTTCATCGGTAGAAACTTATACTAGCATTATTTATATAACTATTGTGTATTTTTTTATTCAATATTACAATTACAATTATACTGACAAATACCTTGTTTGTCGGCAGCAATCCTGCGGTATATTCTATCGATGTTAGAATATATTATCCAGGAAAATGGCAGTCGTGCTTGAAATGGCTGGTCATCGTAACCTGTTGTTTTCTCAACAACGAAGTTTGAATCTTTTTCATCAGATTTAAGCGTTCCCTGCATGACTTTGTACTGCATGATCATATTTTCGTCATTGTTCAAAACTTTCAAAAAGAATATATCCTTCCAACTGACTTTTTTGTCCAGATTGTAAGAACATTTGAGAAGATCCAGATTCTGGTTGGTATCCATGAATGATGTGGCATATGTCAAGGAGGTAGAAATTTCCATTTCTATACATCGTGTAACTGACCGCCTGAAATCAAAACGAGGAGAATTTCGATAATTGATAATTGCTGAAAGTTATAAAATTTTATTTCATTCATTATGTCACTTTGAAAATGTCGGCAATGTCGACTTATAACACGACATAGTCTCATGGAAAGTCGATTGATATCAGCGCAACTAGCTCTAATAGAACTCGTTGTAATAACGTAAGTCGACTTTCGAGAATAAATGTAGACTTAATTATCTTAACAAGTCGGTAAAATTCGACAGGTTGACATAATTATTTCGGAGTTATCGTAACGCGATCTGACAAAACACGTTGGCAGAAATAATGTCCCCATAAAGGACATCAACAACACCTGTGATTATATATGCAATATTGTTTGAATAAAATCCTACCTGAATGTACCTGACCGACGTACGTGCTCTGGTTCACATGCATTTCGAGCAATCTTTGGGGTTTGTCCAAGTATAGCTGCAGACTTTTCTTCTTTTTCTGTTTGTAATCTCCGAAGAACCTTCACTATGCCATTTGCAAACGTCATCGTTTCTATGGTAATGATGGATAAATCGTAAAACATTTAGCAATCAAAGACCGGAAAATGTGTAATTTGAAAGTCCTAATGCTGCAAGATCTGTTTCACTATGGCCGCACCATGGCCCTTTTAATCATAAAATTGAGAAAACAAAGAAAGTGACTTCCATATCTAATTTAATACCCATTAGTTACAATAAATGCGAAGTTCTATCATATTTTAATACCCATATTTCCTGGATTTTTCTGAAATTTTATTAATATTTTCTTTAGGTAATGAGCCAACATTTTATAAAAGTTATTTGTTGCACTCAACTGAAAGGTCGTGAATCATATTAGTTAATAATTGATGTGGCATAATTGAAAATAGCACTCAAAATTTCGACATTTTCCGTCTTTAAAATAAAGCCAAAATATTAGATTTTACCTACAAAGTAGTGTCATAATATGTCGTTATTCATACCCTTGCGAAAATCATATAGGTTGATGACAAAAACATAATTTTGATTCCGATTTTGATAAAAAGGGAACCCTGACATACACCTTTAATGCGCAACTTTAATTTGACGTTAGAGTAGGCTGATGAGACCTTTTTAATTTTATAAAGTTTAACTCATTTCAAGGGTTGGCATTAATGGTGCTACAGATAACTTTTAGTTTTAATAGATTTGGTTCGTTGGCATATTTCCATTGTTCTTGAAAAAGTCCTTTCTATCAATATTGTCCCAGACTATCGGTACGTATGACTCTAAACATCATTGGGATAACGGGTTCTAATTAGCTCTGCCGTAGTGTTACATAGCATATTGCATTTGAAATAATCTTTTGTAAAACATGTATTGTAAACACATACCCAGACTTTTCTTAATTATATACCGTGATTGTCTCCCTCAACATTTGGAGAATGCATTAGATCCATTAATTGTAAACACAAACATAAACTTTTCTTAATTATATACCTTGATTGTCTGCCTCAACATTTGAAGAATGCATCAGATCCATTAGGTGACTGATTCGTTTCAAGCCACGTTTAGAAATCTTTTGATCTGGCCCTCTGATTTTAGCCATGGATATACAGACACAGTTTTTTAGGACTTGAGGGATATCAATTGTTGTTTGTTGCTGCTGGCCTGAATCAGTAGACTTCTGCAGCAGTTCTGTATACGTCATCTGACATATTCTTCTAAGATCCCTCCGTCTTGTTTCTTGGTTGATATCGTCTATATGCACTGACATCCATTGCCCACTCTGAAACAATGAAGCATCAAACGTGGGAAACAAACACAATGATATATATATAGGGATTGAATGTTTTTTTCTAATTTTCATAGCGGCTATGAATAGCAGAAGCTACCTGCATATCCCGTAGAGCGCTTTAGCGCTCCTCGGAAGATATGTAGATAGCTTCTGCTATTCATAGCCGCTAAGAAAATTAGAAAAATACATTCAATTCATATATTTGCATAAGAATAATTTATGAAAATAGAAGGTATTGAAAGGTTATTATATTATATGTAAAACTATGACACCCATATACGACGAGAAACGATATAAATGGAACAGCTGGATTACAAAGTCGTTCCACAAAGTCGCTTTTTCGAGCTTCCGCCTTCTGGTCGACCTTTGTAAATGTAGTTATAATAGGAGTTATTACAGTAAACCTTATTTGATTATATATCAAGAAACAACACATTAGAGATTATACATTAAAATAATGTGGTTGGCTTTTTTATTGATATGAAACTGGCGTGATGTTTGCTGATCGATGCACGATAATCGTTGTATTAATAGTGTTTTCATAGTGTTTTCATAGGCAAATGTTTGTTTTGGTCAGTTGGTTGATTCATATAATGATGAAACACTCAGAATGTAAATATAACAACATTTACACCGTCGAAATTCCATAAAGATATGATTCATATGCAACAAGGTATTGCTTGGCAGCATTGACACTGAATTCAGACAATCACGAAGTGAACAATGAAGGTAGTGAGAAAATTAAATGTCGTCCTATGGATGGATGTACATGTGTTGGTCGAAATGACGACAAGGAGTAGGGTAGAAGCTTGTTGACGGCTTTTATTCAAAGTGTAGACAAGAGTTTTCACTTTCTCTCTCTCATGTGTGTGGCCCTAGCGGAGGCGGTGACGTAGGTGTGTGTGAGGCGGAAGTACCCAGTCTCAGTCTTATTCCCGTCTGATGTCCGTCTGATGTCAGTCTAGTTTCAGTCTTCAGTCTGGTTTCAGTCTGACTGGGGCCTATTGCGGCCCTCTATTTATAATGATTGGGTACGTGGACTGGTACACGTGCCGTTGGGACAATGCTTGCCCCAAAGGTTACCCAGCTCATCATAAACTATACACCACAATAATGCACTATGAAATTAAACACAGCCTAATAAATATATACATGGTTGTTATTAAATAACTAATACTTGTACTCTTATAAAATACACTATAATTTAACTCAGCCCCGCGATCCACAATTATACACGGCTAACATAACAACTTCTGTCAAGGTTCAACAGGTACCCCACTTCCTGTTTACCTAGCGGGAATATTCAAATATCATATCTATTAATGATATTCATGGGGACTTAAGCAGGGCTACTAGCCTGTCTATCTCTATAGGGTTATAATCGTCTATCACCAATAATATCATTGGGGCTTAAGCAAGGCTACCAGCCTGCCTACCTCTATAGGGTTACAATCGTCTATCACCTATAATATCATTGAGGCTTAAGCAAGGCTACCAGCCTGCCTACCTCTATAGGGTTACATAAAGCCATTGTAATCATACACAATTTACGTTAAGCGAAAAAACACATAAGGTGTAATCCATACAAGAAATGGGTGTCGGAGCAGATGATGGCAGACACAACTCAATATTGGAGTCGGTCGAAAGATAAGAGTCCCCAAATGAACTTAATGATATAATACTCTGTTTCTTATTTGCTTTCAAAATACAAAATTATTGATAGTTACCAAATTGATATTAATTAGTGGAATTCAGGATTGCAGGGCAATTAGAATTTTAATCTGATATCTGAATTAAACCTGTTTAGCTGAGCATTGACCTATACAATGTTTTTTTAAAGCTAAAAAAATAAATATGATTTGCAAAATAGATGTGCGTGTTTTTATTCACATATACCTGTTATAAGCATAGATATACCTGGAATCCTGTAAAACATCCTCCTTTTACATTGGGTAACTGGATGACAAGTAGGACACAGATGGTGAACTCCTTGTGGATAGTCGGATCTTGTATCACATCTTGAATTCTATGACGAGCACAGGCGATGAGGTTCGAATTTTGGTCACCCGAATCGCATTGCAGAATCAGGACCTTTTGTTTTGTTTCAGGTTCAAACTCCCGTGACGATATAAATTCACTAAAAGATCATCAGGAAAATTCTTTAAAACAATATACCCAAGGTTATTTTTTCAAATAACAATGATACATCTCTATAAAGTGTTATTATATCAATTTCATAGTGCTCGATTACAGAACAACAATTTCAATTCGCGTTTTTCAAGTCGATTGAATATCAGAGGGTCTCTTCTCCTCGTTTACATAGATCGCGTGTTTTGCCAGAATATATCGTAAGCGAAAGAAGGTTGCGATACTGAAAGTTACAACAATACTGTTAGCATTTTCAATCCAATTCTCAAGTTTCTCATAAACAAAAACAATTGTTTACAAACGCTATATATTAAAATTACGAATCAATAACTGATAATAAATGAAAGCAATTCTTTTACTCTATCTTTTACAATTTATACTATCAAGTTGTTATAGCAAATTTAATATCTTTAATAATAACATTACCGAATCTTTTTACAGAATTCCTGATCTGTTTCAAATGCCTTTGCATTTAAAATCTCCACTTGAAATTCATGCAGTTTAAATCGATTGCAAATGTCGTCACTGGTTGCAGCAGGTAAGAGTTGTGAATATGTCGTCACCTTGAACGTCAAGGAACAAAGAGTATTTGAGCATTTTGTGAAGGTTTATTATCCCGCACACATTATAAGAGAAATCATCGTATACATCGTATTTATCATCAATTTGATAAGCGATAAGCTTAGAAACTTTATGCATGACTGTTATTGACTGGTCACAAAATTCGCATTGAGAGTGTTATGATATCTCAAGATTGATGTCATGAACAGAAACAATCATTAGTATGCATATATGTACACTTGTAAGAATGTCTTACTATTGGAATCATGGTTTTTGTTACGCTATTAGGGATACTTACAATAAGCGGCATACCTATACGCATACAGATACGGAGATGTATTTGACTGGGGTCGATCATTGTATGTGTATAGGAGAGGAGAAAATGTAGCGGCAAGACCGGGATTCGAACCCGGGACCCTCAGAACACTAGCCGAGTGTTCTAGCGACTGAGCTTCCTGGTCACCGATGATCGACCCAGTCTAATCCCGCTACATATGTAATTTTTGCCATCAATTCTATAAAATCATTTACTTTCTATATTTCGAAATTAAATCAACTTGGGTCAAAAGCGTCGCATTTGCACAAAAAAGTACATGCGTGAATAAGAATATCAAATGTTTTAACACGTGATTTTCGATCGCTCAACATAACTTTGGCTCTATAGTTATACGAACATCTTTATATATGTGTAGCACTGTGTCGAAAATCAGCCTCAAAGGATGTAGGAAGTGGGGGATTTCTTTAGAATTGATGGTAAACATTACGTATATTATCGATCCCAGTCAAATACGTCTCTGTATCCGTATGCGTATACGTATACCGCTTATTAGACATCTCTAGTTCTGATCGTAGACGTTACCACATACACGAAGACGGACGCGTATACGACTGTTATCAGGGGGCGTCTAAAAAATTAATCACAACATTATGGTATAGTGATTATGTGAAGCTTATATGTGTTTGACCATGTTTAGGGGTCTAGAAATCGGGAACATCTCATTCTTGGTATAAAAGTATTATACTGTTTTATTCATATGCATGTATATATATATTTTAACAAGTTATCATATCCCTGTGTGTACATGCTACACCAACACGCGCTCTCCTTATACAATATCAAACAATTCAAATTAGCTCTCGGCAGAGCTTCAGGTTAGTTTGCATGTGCACGGGTCATTAGACCCGTCTGAGTCAAAGGGAGGGGGTCATTTATAGTATATATATTATATATCTAAATCTAAGTCCAGACTGATCTGGATATCATTTTGATATCAGTATCAAATTTGACTAATGATTTAATCTAAAGTTAGATATATGCTTGTTTGATATGTTGTATATCTACATCATGAAGCTAGAATAACCATTTATTCGAAAAACTCAAATTGTAGATGTAACGTATACGTATATATGCTGTATACATGTATAGTTTGGGTTGTTCTTTATGGGAACTTCAATCTTTGATAGGTCTCCTCAATTTTGCTTGCATAGTAGTACCCCAAAGTCGGCCGTTTTTACGACGTCTTATTAACTTTTAATGTAGGTCTTTGTGGCGGTTTTAGGGCAACCCCACTTAGGCTAATATAATTTTGATAAAATTTTATTTTTCAATTGCGGCGATTTTGATTTTGCATTGATAATCGTCATTTCTTGTTTTAATCCACATGGTGGATCATTATTTAGTTTAAATGTCGCCCTTTTTGGGATGGCTATTTCAATTTCATTTAGTTGTTGAGTTGTTCTTAATATGTGTGGAGGGGCATAAATGCTAGCTACAGTTAGAAATTAGCTTATTTTATGTTTGTAATTCATATCAAGCTATATCTTTATGTTTTTTAATTATTTTAGGGTTTTTTCTAGGAATGTCTAATCTGGATTTCAAAAAATTATTGAAGTTTGTCTCTTTAAAACTATGATATTTACTGTCTGTATAATTTGGACAAGGTATCTTTAATGGGATCAGTATCTTTTCTGATTGGCTGCTGATGAATGCTATCGCAGGCTTTTGATTGGTTAGTGTGGCCTAAGAGTACGCATCCCTATTCTTGATCAGCAGCTATCTTTGATTTTCCTTTCAAGCACTTTATACTATCTGAAAAGTTTTCAAACCCACCTTTAACCCACCCAATAAAGGCTTACCTTGTGAAGCCGCGGGCTAATGTAACATCACAAGACCACGTTACCTCCTACAAATGTAGCTCATTATCTCTGAACCTTAGTTTACACTACCCGTAAATCACTACCAAAACCAACCGATAGCGCTAAAAGTTCAAATTAATGGGGCCATCTCGAAATGTAAAATAGGCAAAATTGTAAAAACATGATACGTTATAAATATATTCATTACCCAACTTCTGATCATTTAATTGGTTCCGCTTAAAATCAGGGGGTGCAATCAAATGTTATGTCTTCAAAACATACTTCAGGTATAGTTCGGAACACTTTGTTTATATATTTCAAGAACGTAGATAATATATACAAAATATGTACGTTCTTGATATCTTGTAATAAATTAAATACTTCTATATAACTTTAAATGTGTGATTGCTTTCAATTTTGTTGATATTGTTCATTGTTTAAGTTCGTTTATTATATATGTTTGATATGATTTTTGTTAGTCGTCTGCTACTGTCCTGTCTCTATGCACGTGAAGGCTTACCTACCTGTGTCATGCTTGAGAGCATATCCAGACCGATATCGTATAGTTTTTCATTTGATACACAGGCTTTAGACTTGATATACTGACTACCCAAGTCTGCATGTGTACCTAGTATATACGTATTATGAAGAAGTCTCCGTATATATATATATATATATATAGTCGAAAGCCTGTGTATCAATAGTGACAGTGCATGGCCGGTAACGATTTCTGATACATGTGTATCTTATTTCTTTGGTTTAAATGCATAAATTTTCAAAAGGTGAAAATGATCAGTTGCGCGGGAAAATGAAATGTAATGGGGGGCAAAGGTCCTCATTATTTTTGACATTCTTGATTATAATTATATAATTAATTGATTATTCCATGACTTACCCGGAATTCAAAGAAATAATTGAACACATAACACGTGCTTCCGCATAGTAAATACATAGTAAAGGTGATCACGTGACCACATTTCATTTAGTCGATTGAACGAGTTAAGCAATGCATTATGGATAAGTAGACAGTGACATAATTTTTGGTTCATTTTCGTATAATTTAATTTCATATGTTACACTCATTTATATTGGTGAGATTGAGGAGGTTACTTTTCCATCGACCGGAAGAATTGTACGTCAAGAATTATGACGTCAAAATACAGAACATTTTCGCAGGGAATTTTAAAAGCGGCGTAGTCATTGGCCAAACTCAATTATTGGATAAGATATCAATGCGCCACAACTCGATATTTTCATTGCAAAAGTAAGTAAAATCAGGGAAATTTTCATAATTAGTACCTGATTGAGATATCTAAATTAAATTTTAATAATTAATTTATTTTATATATGTTCGGATAAACATGGAATGTTCATGAAAAAGTGAATTTAATTTGCCGATTTTTTTGAGACAATCCCCGAATTTTGGAAGTCCGTGTCGGTGTCGATGTCCGTTGTCCATGTCGGGCAAAATGGGAGATGTCTAATGTAATTATACCTAATATGTACATTTTCGTAACACAAGTGAACAAATCACATTTCTGGAAGATAAAACATGTGGATATACATTTTGTCTACCTGAATGAAGGTGTCTGAAGTCATCGTCATTAAGTTGACCGATTCCAGTAAACAGATGATACTATCATGCATGCCACTGAAGTACTCATCCTGGTGTTCTGTCGCTTTGTTCTGTCCAGCTTGAACAGGCAGACGTATCATCCCATCGGGTGTGCATGCTTTCAGCAGGACTGATTTACATTCGTCCTTAATCTACCGTTACAATAAAGATTATTTAACTTTCCGACATTAAAGGAAGCATTTACTGGTTTTTTTTGCAGTTCACCGTTCTTTGGTTACTTTAAGATTTTTATCTGTGAAATGATTTGGTCATTGATATCAAAATACAAACAATGAGAATTTGATAATGAAGCGATGGATTAGTAAATGAAATTAACTGTATTAATACACATTCATTGTTGACCCGTAGTAAATCTTAAGATGTTATTCACTAAGTGTTTCAATGTAATAAAAAAGAAGAAATAGATTACAAACGAAAAAAAGAACAACAAGAAAATAGAGCTGTTGCTCTTAGAACTCATGATATTACTGCCAATTAAATCTGATCCAATTACGCCTCTTACTCGCGTCATGGTATCCTCCTTCGGCACTCGATCTCCCTTTATTCGCTCGCCCCAGACCTTAAGGGCAGTTAGAGGAGCCATATCGGTACTGTATCCGATGAATACATCAGCCTTGCTCACGTCAGGATATTTGCTGTGATACATAATACTTTGTATTGCAAGATCTGTCGTATGGATTTGTTATATATCCCATTTATTAATACATTATCCTATCAGAACCCCTTTGTGTTAATACTATAACCCGATTGTATATTTCACATGACGTAAAAATATACTGTATTCTATTACTACATAAATTCTATTCAAGTCTGGATAATTGTTGGGAAACATACACAAAGATAAACTTTAAAATTATTTTTAATGATTTCTTAAAAATATAATTCCTGTACAAATTATCTGACCAAGTGTATACTATATTATACCATCAATGTTATAATATCAAAGACGAATTTGATATAACGTAAGCCTCGCAGTACATGCGAGAGCCATAGGATATAAGCGATATTTTTACGCGGCAATCGTATTGTTTAGAAACGAAAATATAGGCAAATATTGAACAGTTTCTTTACTGAATATAATCAGGAGAGCTTTATCAAATTCCATTATGACACAATTATGCTTATTTATCTTACGAGCCATGCACTTATTCTACACTGCCAGAAGGGATTACCCGTTTTGTATGAAATTATGCATCCAATCATCCAGTTCCCTTGACAGTTGGAATTGTTCGTCGGTGAGCAGCATCTCTCCACGCACCAAATGTTTCTCGAGACGGTTGATCAGTGGAATAGGGAAGGTGTTGTAAACTGTCTGCTTCTCAGCTACCAGAATCAGTCTGGAAAAACATCAACCGGTAACTTGTTATGTCATAACCGAATGTATCTTCAATCTATTTATGGCGCCAATTCCGTAGCAGGATTGAGCCCGAACCCGAGACTTTCAAACACAAGGCGGAAGTTCCATTATTGAACTACTTGGTCACCCCAAATTCCGCTTCAGTTAAACGGAGGGACATTACAACTAGACATATCATTACTATTATTGTAGTCCTATCTACGATTTGTTAAAGTGCCTGGGTGAATATCCGAGAATGTCGCGAATGAACAGAAACAATGATATGCAGAACTAGCTATTTCCAGTACCTGAAGTTTGGATGAACTTTACACTTCATTCTGTTTGTTCCTAGTCCCAAGTCCACGTACTGCTCGCCTGCGTAGTGCACATAATACTACAAGGAGAGAAATCTTGTTTACTTATTGGTATCTTGGTATCAATATTTATATCAAGGATGTGGTTTTGATGAATCTACTATTCAAAAGAACCGGTATTCCATAATTAACTTAGTTTGTATCTATAAAAAATAAATATCAACGCAAATTAAATGGAACGTATTTGGTCGACATTAATAGAAATGCATGTACGAGTAAAGCATTGGTAGAAGTTTAAGAATCGGGAACCACCAGGCCACAAATAACAGTTAATATAATTGCCAATGTTTTCAACAAACATTTCGCGGTAGACGAAAAACTTCACGCTTTGCAAGCTGCACTTTTGAATTTGTTTGCAAATGTATTAGTTAACATTTGATATATTGTAAATATCTATTTCACATTAAATATAGCAAGAAGAACAAATTACAAACCTGGTTTAAGACGTCATAGAGACTTTCATACAAGTTTTCCAAATTCAAGAGGAGAACAGCTTGTCCACTTTCCATACAAAGTTTGATACGGTTGATGTTTCGGCAAATCTTAAACAGAAAACGTTATCTGTTCGCAATGACTTCATAATTTATTAATGATATTAATAATAATAAAAAGGAAGATTATATGAACTTAGAGAAAAATACCTAATGTACAGAGACTTGCAATGGCATAATTTTACGTAATCAAATGAAGGGTTTGTACAACGCAATAAAATTGACATATAAGATGAAGATACATGTGTTGCCGTATGGAACATTTCAGTGAAAAATTCACTAGTACGTTAACTATGACTTTGACTATTTTCTATCGTCAAAATTGATACTTATGATATAAACTGGCTACTCATATCTTTATTTTCACGATAATGACTTCTAAAATTATTTTGTTTCCGTTCAAATAAAACAATTTTAAATGCTATACAAATTATTTGTAATCAAATATGACAATATTTTAGCTTTACACAGCAATATATCTTGATCTTGATTTTGTTTCAATGACAAGGATATTAACATTGGCTGCGGAAAGAAATGTTACATCATTGTCCAATAGAAACTAAGATACAAAAGACAAAAATATCCATAGACTATGATACACTATTAAACAGACTGCCATGCATTGTTTCATCTCTGGGACAAGAAACCACAGTGGTAATTTAAATTGTATTACAGATACCTGGGTATATTCCTGGTCCTTTGGAAAGCTGCTGCCGAACAGAGTGGTCAACTGAAGATTTTTGATTGTCAGGATTTGGTGTTGTAACATGGGAAGGAAGCTATAGTTCTCTGTGAGCAGCAGGAGATACCGATTCTCTAATCTGGAGATAAATCGAACATGGGTGTCATAAGATGTTTGAGGAGAAGGGCTCATGTTACAGTTGACAGACAGTCAGAGGTAAAATTTATGTGAAATGTTACGAGTTTGGAATTTGGCATGTTATTTGTGATTTCATTACAGGTGGATTTTATGTAGTGTGCTAGAAAAGGAATTTCAAAATGGCTACCTTGTTTGGAGTTTGAGCTGAAGAATCCCAAATTTTGTTTCTATATAGTGCTATATGAGAACCTTGACTTTAATTATGGAACACAATTGCTACCTAATATTCAGCTGTTTTAATAATACATTAACAAATTTTAACACCGTGGTATATGTAAAATTATCTAAAAGAGGTGTGATTTTCATTTAGTTTTCATGATTATAAAAATAGAGAAAGGGGATCCGGTCTATAAATGTTATCAAAATTTTTAAAGTCAATTATGAAGCATATCAGCAGCTCAAGAGTTTCTGTGCATGAAGATTAATGATAAAATTTCTGTTCTCATGGTCAAAACTAACGTACTACTTATCTCGTTATCACCAATGCACTATTTACTCACCCATCAACAGCTTCCTTGAATGCCAGTGCTGCCTTGATTAATCCTAGTTGTGTACAGTCAGGATCAGAATTATCAGGCTGGAAATAAGAAACCAAAAATAACACGTTTTAGATTAGAAGTTCGTATACTGTTTGTTGGACCACTTTCAGTTAATTGTTCCCCTGGCATCCAATTAACAACAATTAACGAGTCATATGACGAATCGACAACATCATGTGGTTGAACCATTAAAACGAAATCAATACATTTTAAAAAGATTTACCCGTTATCATTCTTTATTTGTTTTATTTTATCGTATTCTTTGTAATCTGTTTACTGAAGTATTTCTACTCTTTATTAATCTGTGTGTCTTCTTTAAGTCGGTGTTGTGTGTTGTTGAGTAATAGTTGAACGCTGAGTTGTGGTTTCAGTACTTTATTCCGGATGACAAAGTATGGCCCAGTACTCATGGTCGAGTACAGGGGGAAATGACACCATATGCATGATTTGATGGCCTTAAGATAGCCCTACATGTTTGTGTTGAGTAATATCTATAAATCAATGTTAATCACAGAGTCATTCTAAGTTACATCAAAATGCTGAACATTAGCAGACATGATAAATCACAGTCATGTGTAACTGTTTGGTTAAAAAGCTTTCATTGATGTCTGGACAACATGTTACGCGACACGACGACAGGTCCCTAAGGCTACATGTACAGACAAGGGCTACATACATGTACTCTTAAAACATATAATATGTATTTCAAGGGTACAACTAATATATCTAAATTTAACTTTTCAATATTATATCACATTACTTTGAAATATTTCGTTATAGAGATTAAGAGAGAAAATAACATAATATCTCGAGTGTTTTTATTTTTGACTTTAACAATGGTATTTATAGTACAACTTCCGGCATCATGTGAAGAGTTACAGTGTCTGAAAGTACTATTCTGTATTCGCGTATTATACGGTTGTCTGTCCTTGAGGTATTGATTGTGACGTCATAAATTTGCGAACGTAACGTCAGAGATTTCATAGTGTCGTTCAAAAAGTAATTATCTGCAAAGGCAATTAACTCTCTTATATACAAAGACGGAATAACATTCATCGTTAATAGTTGTTAATTAAATACCTTCGTATCTCGAAATTGAACATGCTGTCTAAATATCTCCAAAGCATTTAAGTCATCATGTCCTCCAAAGTTTCTCAGAATCGAATGTTTCCATTCTGCATTTGTCAGTTTCTTTTTCGAGGTAGCAATAAATGCATACATCATCTTGATTAACCTGAAATTACATACACTGCTATTGTATACTGAATATAAGAGAAGATTCCAAGATTAAATTCATTTTAAGTATTGGCTCAGTTTCATTAACATTCCTGAACTTTAAGGTATTCTTTGATTTGAAATCCTTAGACAGGTAAAAGAAAATAGAAGATTTCCTAACACAATAATGCATTGCTACGGATATTTCCTTAGGGCTGTTGATGAAAATGAGCCCAGGTGTTTGAAAAGTACATTACACTTTGATTTATCCTAGAAACGATTAAATTTGAGATATATATATAATATGGAAGAGTATCGGGAATTGCTCGTTAGTAGCACTGATGTCAAATATATATAAGAGAATTACCCATAAAAGTCCCGAAGTCCAAAGAAGTCTATCTTTGTCAATTCCATGTAGGCTGTTGCCACCTTTGTCAGGAATTCTTCCATTTTGTTTTGAACTGATTCGTCTGTGTCACAGATCCCACTAAAACCAAATCGATTATAAATATGAATTATGTCTTAATCATAATACAAACATTACATGTAATAAATGTGTTAGATAACATAATACAGTGTTTATTGTTCAAATTCTATTACAATTCATCAGTATAGAATAGAAATAGGAATTTAGTTGAAATGGAATACACAATTCGAAGAATATGCCAGATAAGATTGTGTGGAGGTATCTAAACTAAAACTGGAAACTAATACCCTCGTTACCCCTTATTTCAGACCATGGCAGGAAATATTCCATAAATTGTTTCCATGATAACGGTATTAATATACACCTATTCTAAATAAAGAAAAACAGGACAGTAAAGTATGCTATGGGTCGCAGAGAGTCAAATCACTTGTATTTTACCGTGCACTTTCTATAAGCTCCTTTTCCGACGGAACATTTCTCTGTACAAGGATACCTCGGTTCATTTTTGCTGGATCGAGGGCCCAGTTTGAAATACCTATAAAGCTGACCTACACAATGACAAGATGAACATATATTTTATTATGCACATTTTGTAAAACTCTGTGAGTAAATAATTGAAATCGTTAAAACGCAATTTAGGACAGGGACATTGGTCCACTTAATCAAAGTATACTTTTAAGCATCTACAAACTAGTGCAAGAATAACACAACGATAAATACAAATGAAAATGGCCAACCTTAAGTAGGCTGAGCTTATCAGAATTTATTAATATGTATATTCAATACAAAGACGAAATAATCAAAATCGTATGGTACAAACTTAAACAAAATATACATATTGAAAAAGGGGACCAATGCGGGTTACCAAAAGGCGCCACTAAGACGTGATATGCCGTCCCCCTTTTATCAGTATGAGAGTTCGTACATGGATAATGATTACTAGAGTTTAAAAAAATATTTCTAATTGTGTATTGGGTTTTGATTCAAAACTTTTGTGTTTAAAAGAAATTGAAAAACAACGAAGATAAATGTATACAAGCATACCAAATATACATATAAGGATAAGCCATTTACCTTTTTGAAAGGCTGCGGAGTTTCAGGTAAAGCATCCTTATCTGATCCGTCTTCTAGAAGTGGATGCAACGCCTATGACAATATGAATACTTAATATTACCACATAACGGATGTCGAAACCGTCATCAGTTGGTATTATCAAGCAAAAAAACAAAAGAGAGACTTGGACAAAAACAACCTGTTGTTCGGAACATGAAATAACAAATATATGCGTAACTTTAAAGCAGAAATAAATATAGAAAAGGAATAGACGAGGTCATAATTTATGCATTTGTCTTGTGAAGTTTATAACTATTGGAACATTCAAAAGGTTTTCATTAGATACATAGTAAACACGATATTGATCGAGCTAGGTTTCCCATAGGTGATGATTCGTCTATCAATATCTGGAGTGTGTACAAAGTATCGCGATTTATTCGTTCTCTGTCCAACCCATAGTTTATATACTTTTATACTCCTCCAATCAGCGGTTGATTTGTGAAATAAGCTCGATCGTTCTCAATACTCCAATACACCAGGGGTTATTATAACATTTATTATATTCACCACTGGAATATGTATAGTAAAACTGAAGGCTTTGCAGAAAGCTAATCTCAACCTAGAGACTTCTATTCGAGGATTACAGAGAGCGATCCCCAACTTCAAAGCCATACAATGTGTCTTTAGAAACAAACTATTTATTAAATTAATGAATCAGTTCTAATACATAGTAAATGAAGAGAAAGTTATCGTTCTTGAACGAAATGTTTACACCACTAATTTAACCTACCAATACGCTTATAACCGCATCAATCGAGGTTGCTGTTGTTTATTATAATTGTTTTCGTAGGCCTACTGCACTCAGTCTGATCATAACAGCGACTGAATCCAGCGACCGACAACCTAATGTTATTGTACAGATCTTACTAGACAGTCGCCGTTTGAATATGTTTCTCATATTGCTTGATTATATGATTAAATTGCTACCTACTACTAGTAGGCCTATATAATTTAACCATACCATTTATCAGACACGTTTAATTTGTTGTCAGTTGGTTTCATCTCAGTCTAAAAATAGCACCGAGTACTAGTGTTACCGTACGCTTGGTGAGATCAAATGAAAACATCCAAGTGATAACCGTAAACTAAATTTAGGCCTGAGTGACAACTAAAGAGGACAAACTTGCAAAAATATCTGGTAGTTTGACAATTTGATATGCACTACAGTTTTAAATGACACATGCCGTACACAAAGTACATTGCCTATAGCTAGTAGGCACTGTACACTTAGGGGGAGGGGGCATAGTAACACATGTTTTAAAAATTAAAAGTACTGCATGTTAAACACTCAACACGTCTCTTCAATTTCGAGCATTTCACATACCAACTAATTATATTTTATGGATTTTTTAACATTATTTTATATAAAAAAAATTCTAAAAAATGTTCCCTAGGCTAATCATATATCTCTCATTATACAGTACATTTTAAAAATTTAACGTCATTTCAGTTACTCTTTTTTATTTGGAATAAATAACACTTGGACACATTTGTTATTTTGAATACAAGTTATTTTCATCAATATAAATATGTTTGCTTTAAATCTTTTCATACATGTAAATGCTTAATGGTAATAAATAAAAAAGTATCAAAATAGTTTATTTATGTTTCTTATGAAACCCAGAATTTAGTAAATTGAATTTCATATCCTATGCTGTATCCTATGCTGTATAAAGTAATCCAAGGATTTATAAATTATATAATTGTGTTTCGAATTCGTATGTACAATAAAGTTCCTAAAGACAAAAACACTCAACAACAGTTCGCGCATGACAATTGTCTTGTAAATGTCATGTTGGAGAGGAAATATTAACTTTATTTATTTTACAACGATTGCGAAACAAGTGATATAGTTTATACAAATCACTTTTGATGGCCCAAATGAAAGCGCACGTTTCCAGAGGAGAAAGAACAAAATTAGAAAGATGGACACCTCACCATGCCCACCTCGAAATTTTTGCTGTAGTATTATAATTATACATAAGGCAAGTGTCATCTTGATTAACAAATTATATTGACAATATGATCTGCTGTGTTCTGATGCATGTATACATTTATATACATTTACCTTAAGCATTGAAAAATGGCAGGTAACTTTGAATGAGTTTGCTTTCAATAGTCCAAATACTTCATTCTTTACCTGTTCACATAAAAAGTTTTTACTGGGATTCAATAAAGGGATGTTATTTGCCTATTTGTTTATTTTCTAGGTATATTTTCTAGAGTAATGCTAAATACATATAAAAGAATAGCCAAAATATAGAAATATATGTAATTGTAAGAGATTTCTTGTTTAGCCAGACCGATATTGTCTATTATTACCATTTTCTTATTTATATGGAAAAACAGTTTCTATTTGATAAAAAAGGGATAGCAGGGACTTTTACATGAGTATTATTTTAACGCCCTGTTAACAGCCAGGGTCCTGTAAGGATGTAAGGTTTGTTGATGGGGGGGGGGGGGGGGGGGACTCGTAACCCAAAGGTAGAGCAAGACACATCTCGAACAAGTTACTCCATCTGTTTTACCTTCTAAATAACCAGTGAGTCCAAACTACTAATAAGTGATCATTACTTACTGGTGATAGGACAGAAAAAATATTAATCATAATCTTTAAATTAAAGTGATTATGAAGTCATTTTGCAGGAACAGATATTATGCAATCATTGTGTGTTTGGCTTAAAATTGGAAATAGAAAATTCACCGCTGATGGGAAAGGGGAGGTAATTGGCTTATTTACTCACTTTCATGCATTCGGCTAAAATTCATTTCAAACAACCTCTGAATAGCTTTTCAGTACATTAGCATTACAATTATACACTATATAGCTTAAGGCATGTGTAATTTTGGTTATTAAATTATATTGACAATATCTGCTGTGAGCTAATTCGATGCATGTATATATACATGTATTTAACGATTGAAAAATGACAGCTGACTTTGAAAGGGTTTGCTTTCAATTAAATACTTCATTCTTTACATGTTCTCATAAAAAGTTTTCACTGTGATTGAATAAAGGGAGGTAATTTGTCTATTTGTTCATTTTCTAGGTATATTTTCTACCTTAATGCTTATTACAATTAAAAGAATAGCCAATAAATAGAAATGCAATTCAAACAGATTTCTTGTTAGCCAGACTGATAAATTAGGAATAGCGGCGACTTATATGAGTGGGTTGTATTAGTTAAATGCCCTATTAATAGTCAGAACTGGTCGTGTATGGATGTGAGGTTTATTGGTGGAGAAAAGCCGGAATACCCGGCCGGAGAAAAACTACCGACCAGCGGTCAGTACCTAGCTATTTCCCCCAATGGGATTCAAACTTGAAACCCAGAGTTGGAGCTAGGCTTGTGGTAATATGTCGGGAAATCTTAACCACTTTGTGTCTTGGCCACTGCAGCCCCGACTTTTACATGATAATTATATAAAACGCATTTCAAAACTGTTGATGTCATGCCATCATCTCCCTTTCGCACGTCTCTTCATTTAATCTGCGACACTCCTTCAGGTGTCGCCCCACTAGTATTCCAGAGATGGATATGCCGACAGTGATAGTAACCCTGTAATAACTAGAATGGTGGTTGGCGTGTTAGAATTTACCTTCAGAGGCATATGTGGAGAGTCCTCTGCCAATCCGATCTCGTCCAGTACAACAACTGACACGAATTTCTGAAGGTCCTGTGTTTCCTGTAATCCTGCGGCTTGTTTGAAAGTCAGTATAATTCCATCTGATGTAGATAGCGGACTGCATTGATACGACAGCATTTGGGCCTGGAAAATTAAATGCAAAGAAGAACGTTATGTAAGACAAACCCTTTCTTCCAAGTAACGACACGTGGGTGTTACAGAAAACATCTCTATTTTATAGTTGTTGGGAAGCCAGGGAACTAACGATAAGACATAAATATATAAAGCAGCCGCTCTTTCAGATGCAAGTGAAACTAATCTTTAGAAATTCAAATTCAACCTGCATATGTGAATGACTTGCCTGTTTGAATATCTTGAAAAGATCAGTTTTTGAAGAAGCTCCCTGCATCGTGTCAGTAAGAATAGCCTTGGCGAGTGACTTGGAACTTCCAGGTTTACCAACAAGAAACAGCGGTATTCGTAGTTCAATACACACTGTCATCAGGAAGACATTCTCACTAAGCGCCTGATTCCTAGCAATATTTGGTCCAATTATACAGTTGTCCAAAATCACTTCTTGACATCTGTTACGATATAGATAAAGATTGTACGTTAACATATTCCAAATAGCTTATATCAATACCTGTGTTAAGTTGCCATAACACAGTACGGATTGACTTTTCGATGTTTATTGTTTTAGTTTTTCTTCAAAAATTAATCGTAAAAGTGTAATAATGATTTTTTTATTTTCATTTAAGGGAAATACCTCTCGTCCTCCTTAGTAAAGTCCTTATATGGAAAGACATTTTTACTACTTATCAGTACAACATGCAATCGACATATTTAGATTTTAACACAAAATTCGATCTATTTTCAAGAGTATGGCGTGCAGAACGTTGCAAAATTTAATAAATAAAAACATTTGTGCGAAAAAAATGTGTTTGTAATATATTGTTATATGTGTTCATTAATTTCTTTGTGTGTGTGAAAAAATATATTTGTATGTAACTTTTTTTATATTTGTGTGTGAAAAAATGGTTTGTGTGTAAAAAATATATTTGCGTCTGATGTTGTATTAACATATTAACAAATTAAACATATTGAACACATATAACGATATATTACAAAACATTTTTTTTTCTTTACACATTTTATTTTACTTAAAGATGCTCCACCACTGACAAATGGTATTTTTTCACTATCAAAAACAGAAGCAGACAATTTAGTATCTTTCTTCAAATACAAAAGTTAGTTACTTTACACCATTAACACCATTGAAAAGTTTGAGCTTCTAATTTTATTTCAAGATAAAAATATTAGAAATAATTAATTGCATTCCGAAAAAATTCCATAGCACTATGTTCTTTATAGAATGAAGTTCTGACTGCGCATGCACCAAAAGCAAAATAAATTATTTTATATTATTGTTTGTGTTTATAAGACATATATATACACGATTAAACACCAATTGTTGTTCAAATAATGAGTATCATTTATGGTCTGTCGGCGGTGGAGCATCTTTATTGAATTTTGCAACGTTCGGCACGCCATACAAGAGTGCTATGTGCATATTTATAATTACTTCTTTAACATACGTTCTTATTTCCTGTTCAAATCGCTCGGCTCCTCCTGGTAAAGGGCAGTTTTTACCAAAACGTCGAGAAATGAACTTGGTGTATTTATCTTTGTCTTTCAGGGCAGACAGATAACATACACCCAATGCTAGGACAAGCGATCTGGTCTTCGGCAAAATATCGTCAAAAGTTTTCATCTTAAAACAAAAGAATAAATAAATGAATAAAGAAAGGAAATTATTTTCAACAAATCATGGAAACACAAATAAGTGTTCCTGTAATAATTCGGTTTTATGGAAATAAAACTTCAACAAATATAAAAAACAACACTTTTACTTAAAAGGACAACAGATGAATATCACATATTATTTCGTAACTGTATAGCTTTAATTATGTAATTTTGTAAAGATAAATAATCGTCAGACTTTATGGAAATTCGGGACAAAACTTACAAATAATAATAACGAAACAATGAGACAATTTTAAGCGACCTGCTTAATTAATGTTTTTGCAACCCAGTGGATATATGTTTTCAATTCATATTTTTATTTGCATATATTTACAGTCCGTGACGCATTGATAGTACAGACCCCGTTGATTTCAACCAAGGGTTACTTAACTTTATTTCTCAATAGATTGGGTATGTCACGCGCAATGTGGTGCTGCGCGGATGAAGTTATGATGGTCCGCATCAGAATCTGCTAGTGTGTTCGGTATCGATTGTACGTTAGAGGAACATGTAGCAAAATAGGTTTGAACACATATATATGTGTAAATACAAATGTAGATAAGTTACATGGGTAATGTAAATACCATCATCTCTTTGAACAATACTCTCGTGGGTACAATAAATATACAATGTTGTTCAATGTACATTTTTGCATATTCCACCTGTATCGGCAACCCTGTGTTGTTCGCAACAACATGTACATCATATTTGTGTTTGAAACATTTTCGATGCGATGCATGCAAATGGATAAAATATGTCAGGACAACAACAGTCTTTTAGTTGGTTAAGCTTAATCAAAACGTGTGTTACAAGAGCACGACAATGCATTTTACGCAGCTGAGAAGACTGTCCTGTTCGATATCTTCCGTGATCACTCTAGATTATACCCTACATACATAATATACAATGTATGTTTGGGTCTTTCAAAAGACATGTATTAATGAAACGGAATCCCACATTTGCAGCTTTTACGATATCGACGTATCTAATGTTTAATTAAGTTAAACTGCTAACATACTGAGAGCGGTAAACCTAGTGGACCTACCTGTGTTTGTACATGTTCCTCAAAACGACGTTCGATTCATTTGAAAACCTCGAAAACCCGGATAAAAATAATATGATACCACTTAAACACCGATGTATTCAGGTAATTCAAAACGTGAACTGGTTAAATTTGAACCCAAGTAAACAAAATTTGATGAAACTCTCTGTTCGTCACACCTTCTTGACGCAAGTGGTTGGAATCGGAAGCCGTGTCACAACTGTTTAAATTGCCCTGCCACGTTATGAATTGTGTAAGCATGTGTAATCATAGGATGCACAAGACTAAAATCAAACTGTGTTGTACCATGAGGTTGTTAATATCCGATAAATAAAATGATTTATAGTTTCATATCGGAAAAAACCCTCAGATATATGCTTCATCGGACGGAACTCATTGATAAATTGGCGGGAAATTCCGAAATTTCGCTGTTCATTACAAATAGCGATACCCTACTCAATTTTATCCTTCGATATAACTGCGGTGAATATGCTCAATATGTATAAAGTGCCGATATGGGCAGTCGTAGTCTACGGTCACACGCGAGTACGGGTTCGTCGGACTTCAGCACATCACCTTGGGGCGACTTGACTCCCGAGAGGTGAAACCCTACTCCCCGGAACCTCAACTCGTCCAGTGTCCTCACGACAGAACCAATAGAAAGATACTTTAATTCTTAAATAAAGAAGCAATATCCGTCTTTGCATTGTATAGCATCCAGATAAATTGAAAAAACAAGGAGCCACATAGCGTGGCATTATTCCCCGCGCCCTGCAGTTGGAATAAAATCCAAATACATCAAGATCAAAGTAGCATTTATTCAAGTATAACTTTAAATGTACGCGAGCATTGTATAACTGATGAAGAAGAACAGCAGGTAACAAAAAAAAACTGTAATTTGGTATTTTTGACGAAGTTTCCATGGTAACGGAAAAATGTCCCAAAATTAAAGGTCTGCAACAGCAAAATGCACAACTAGGGCACTTGTCTGATATATACAGAAAGTTTTATGGAGCTGCGTTGAACAATTTTGGAGTAATAGCCCAGAAACAAACACTAACAGTAATTTGGTAATTTCGACTAAGTGTCCATGGTATCAGAAAAAGGTCCGCAATAGCAAAAGGCACAACTAGTGCACTTTTCTGATATATTTAGAAAGTTTCGAGGAGCTGTGTTAAACGGTTTTGGAGTTATAGTCCGGGAACAAAAGGACACAGTAATCAGAAAATTTCAAGGAGCTGTGTTGAACGGCTTATGAGTAATAGCCCGGAAAAGGATCTCGGACGGACGAACGGACGGAGCCCAATATAATATCCCCCGCAAACGCGTTTCACAGGGGATAAAAAGAAAAGCAATCATGTGACAACGGAAGAATTCGAGAATTTCTCGGACAAATTGTTTACTCAAGTCTATGTAAAATCAAACACTTGAGTAAAAAAAATTTCGGAAATTAGTTTGATGTTGCTGGGCCCTGATATTATGCCATAATGATATTAACAAGGACCTGTGTTATTTGGAACGACATATTTCACTTGTAAATTACCTACCTTTTCATTCACAGCGTCTAAAAGAGTTTCCTGTTCTTGTCCTAAGAACCATGACATGACTTGCAGTGTTCGCTGCACATCCCGAAGGCTTACAAAACTACATTCATCCTATAAATATTTAAGGAGAACTGATATATGTTAGTATCCGCTTGCAGTATCTCTCAAAAGAAATTAAAACATAAAAAATGATAGAAAGTATGGAATGTTAAAATCGCTAGCTTAAGGTTATAGTATTACATACCCAGCATTTTCCATTAGATCACAATCTTCTTTATCTTGTTTTGCCAAATAACAATGTTGTTGACAAATCGAACATGTATTTTTCAAGAATGATATCAAAATTTGTCATTAGTTTTGGAAAAAAGCAGGAAAAATCCTTGAAAGAGGTAAAAATCACAAAATCGGGAGCAAACATGAAGAAAGTGATTTTTAATGACCTTTTGTTTCCTCATGTATGACTGAGATGCCAGCAAAATAGAAGCAACATCTTCATCTTCTCGTTTGGATTGAGAGAGAGCATTTATGTGACGAACAGCGATGGATGACTGAAAAATATCCATATTTAAAGTTTAATATATATTGATCATTTCTGATCTTGTTGCATTATTGGAATGTTTGATAAATACCTAAAAAGAGAGAGAACAAGCAATCAATATATAATATTTAGCAATATTTGATAATATTTGCGAGAGTTATTGAACGAAAACATACGAAAATAACGTTTTTGTTAATCAAAGAGCCATAACTCAGCCAAATACGGTCCAATCAAAGTCCCGATCGAACTTAGCGAAGGCCCTGAGACATTTTACCATGTTACCAAGAAAATGTAGTAATTTGTGCGAGTTATTGAACAGAAACAGCAAAAAAAGTGGGTTTCGTTAATCAAAGGGTCATAACTCCACCAAATAAGGTCCGATGATTGTGCCGAGTTAATATATGACAAAGTTAAAAAAAATAATATAAGATTTGTGGCACTTATTGCGAGGATTTGGAGATAACGAAACGTCGTGAGTAAAGTATGATATACCGTCGATTAATTTCACCTTAGGTAATTGTGCCGTCACGTCGGGTGAAATTGCATGCAATGTACTTCGATATTAACAAAAATACAAATAATAAAGCAAATACATTTCCCAAACATATGTGAATCAAATGTGGAATCCTACCTTGCATCGTCCAAGGGAAGGTATTTGTTTGGCAACCATTTGTTTAATATACTGTCTTTCCATTTCAAGATTCAGTTGGCCAAAGTCCCACACCATAGGCAACATGCTGTGAGGTAAGGGTTGTACCCTGTACACAAGATGACGCATGGGGATACGTCCTGGAAGAAAATTATGTAATATTAAATGTATTAACGAAATATTTTTTTCAAGAAATGTTTCTGAGACATCCCCTAGTTATGACAGTGTGGTATCTAAGGAAGTGGCAGCCATTTTTCTTTTGCTCTGCTTAGTAACCTTCACTGGCCAACCCCCTATATAAAGCACGGGACACTTGACACACGTGTATCATTCTTAACATGGCTTGTCTCAGATACACATGCCCCGATATTGCAAATAACAATGTCAAATTTAAAATAAACACTGCACTCACCTGACAATATTTCATTGAAGTAATAGATGAATGTGTTGTCAGCAATATCCCAACATATGTCCAATACGAACTAATAAAACACTTCAATATGCACTAAGTTTTACACGTACACATACAACGACACGTGTGTGTCCTTGATAGTTGTCGCTCGTTCGGGTCAGGTACGTAGTCACGTGTATATGGTCAGTTGAGTGCATCGAGTACGATGATATACGTGGAGATATGTGGCGGATTATTGTTTGGATTTCTATTCACTTGCGTTGAAATTTTATTTTGAGAAACATCTAAATGACAACTTAGAGGAGTTGACATGTTTTCTTGCTAAAAAAGTCCCATATAGTTTTACAGGTGAGGGTTTTGTTTACCTATTTGTAGGTGATATATACTGTGGACTGCTAGGTGTATAGGTACATGAATGAGCGCACGTGTGTCGATTCACGCGCTTTATATAGGGGTCGGTGAGTCGTCGGAATGTAAAACAAAAATGGCTGTCCTCAACCGGGGAATGTCTCATAAACGATTCTTGAACAACGAGTATACTTATTTAAAAAAAATCATTTTAATAATTTTAACTTGCATTGTCAGCTTTAAGATTATTCGAAATGTAGGTTGTTGTAGTAATGTGATATACAGTATCTAAAATTTGTTTTTATTTCATATGCGACTAGTCTCGAAGTTCATGACTTGCAAAAATACGAACTTCTTTGACTCGTTTCATAAAATCTCATATCAAATGGACACTCATTTATGACCCTGCATTGTATTTCGGGAACAAAAGATGAGATTGCTTTAGACCTGTTATATCACTTTATACATTGTGTTGAACGGTTTCGATCATCATTCTAAGTTTAGGGTAGCTATAACGTATTTTCATATTGATATTTTGGATAAAGATGTTCATCAACTAATGATATTACTTGATACGTGACACGAGTTATTAAATGCAATACTCACCGAGTTTGTCGGTTGTCTCGTCCAGTTTAACGTGATACCCAAGTCCAGCTTTTTCCAGTCGCTCTATCATATCTGCGGAATGTCTATAAATACACATTAACGACACGTGATAGTTGGGTTATGAACACTTTGATACCATTTAGGTAAACATTGACAGACTGAATGGTGAGTTTTATATGAACCCACATAAGTATTACTATTAAGGGACACATGGATATCAAATAGAAATTAGTCATGCATAAGCTATTGAACCGCTGGAGTTATGTCGCCTTATAATGAGGATGGAATGTTGTCTTATATGGCCTCTTTTTAAAGAAAATGGTAAATTAAATAAAAAAAAAATCTGTTGTTATTTAAAAAGAAGTCTCAAATTAAGGAATATGTATTTACTATAAAATTCTAATAACAAAAAAAAAAAAAAATAAAAGAGACACTTCTAATCGTTGGTATCGTATGGTATGCATGGACTTAATTTTGGTTTAAAATATGATGACCCAAAGAAAGGATTTTCTTTATATCTGTTCTAAAACGACTGATGTGTTGGACATAGAGACCAACCATGGAATCTTTAGCAGCTGGCCACATAATAACTTCTCGGAATGTATCATTCAAAAGTTAATTATGAAACAGAAACGTTTTCGCTACTCACTTCCGATAGGGATTGCAAGCTGCGATAAATTTGAGATTAGCTGTCAACTCCAACTTCTCCCCATTCATCGTGTTGTCACACATAATCTCCTTAATGAAGTTGATGGCTTCTGTTGTATTCGCTTCATCAAAGAACAAGACAGTGAAGAAAGCTGAACCATACTGCTCGACGTTCTTCTTGGCCAAACGATCTGATGTATGGACGATCTCCATAATATCTGATTTAGTAGTTCCACCATGCACCTAATGATATTAATGTTTAGATTGAAGTATTCAACCGAAATCATGTACACTTATGGACCTATAGAAATGATTATGTTTACCAGTTAGACTAGTCTTGATATTAATGATTCAAGGATATGAATCATTTTCAAACTAAAATATTTCTATATGATACTTAACTCAATCTTAATTTTGTTATCGGTCATATAGTTAGGAGGATACATATTAAATACCAATGAAGAATTTAATCGAATACTGCCGATGCTTCTATATATCAGATTAGAACTAAAATGATACGATTAGCCGTTCGTTCCTTTTTCCGATTCGTGCCAGTTATACTGAAGGGATATGACACCGCCTTATTGAACAAGTTTGGATTTTACCAATATGGCGGCAGTCATATGAAAGATACGCTTCGAATTCAAGAATAAGTTCCTGTCTTAATAATATTACTGATATAAGATTATTACCTAAACAGTTTTACGAATACCGGCTACATTCGGCGTGTTCAATTACGAATAAAACGTACGGAAGATGTGACCGTTTAACAAAATATGTTTTGGTTTTAATGAGAGCAATATAGGTACCAGAAGTATCAAATTTACATAGCTTACGATTTTCACTAAGAAATAGAGACTAAGTATAGCATTTCAGTGTCGTCCTGTTTTGTGTAATAAATGAAATCGGAGAATAAAATAAATCATAATTTACGATACCTTCATCAGGATCATGTTGCGAACGCCATCATCTGGACACTGAAGCTGACACATGAACTTGACGAGACTTGTCTTTCCACATCCGGTCTCCCCCATTATAATGACGGGTATGCTGCACCTGGAAATCAGACGACCACAAACGTTTAGCCATCGTCGGTAGGTTTTGAAATACATATAATGATAATGATATAAACGTTATATTTCTAAGGTAGCTATATAGTTTACAAGAGCAGTGTAAACTGTCTATTACGAAAAGTGGTAACTAAAGCCGCGTGGTCTTTATACACAGATCAAATCATGTTATAAATGTGCATTTCGGATCATGAAGAAATGGTATTTATTAGCAGATAGTCTTTATGCAGAGGTAGTCACAGCCACTAAGACAGTTTTACTATATGTATTGGCATATTTGAATACTTCCTACGTACATGTTATCAAATGTAGAAAATAACTAACCGCATCAAGTGATAACTATCCACATAACGTTGTATAACTAAACATAACTACATCTGTATTTCCATTTCTTCGCAACTTACTTGAAACGCATATAAACTGCCAGAATTTTCTTCATATTGTCTGGTGTCAATTCATAGCTAGTATCTGGATCCCGGACATCTTTTAATCCCATCACCAAAGCTAATTTCTGTAGACGCTGGGACCTTAAGACGGCAATCATCATTTCCAATATTACATACAATAATACGCAAATTAAGATATTAGTATCGAAATATTCAATTGCATGTACATTATTTCATAACGATATCCAAAAGGGATACATAATTTATTTGTTTTCTAGTAACGTGAAACAGAATGTTGTCCTTGAAGGTTTTACATGTATATGGATTGGTGACATAAGGGTATGAAGAAACCAAACGACTACTGTAATGTCTTCACGTGTGTGAAAGAGATGGATGACTAAATAATTCGCTAACCCATGAACAATAGTATTAGATCTGCTTTACTTGTGCTGAACTACTAATAATTTTAATATAGTATTCAATGTTTAGTGTATTCTCCAAAAGCATATTAATATAGCTAATTTACCTGGTAAGGTGCTCAATTTGTTCTGACAGAGGCACTCCTTGCCTGTTTAACGCATCAAATAGTTCCTGGTTCATGATACCTGATGCCAAAACATTGTCAGTTTGATCATCTATCAAATCAAACCATCCATTTTCCGATTTTTTTAAATTGAAGCCAAGAAATGTGATAGTAGTTTGATCCTCGTTGAAGAACAGGTACGGATGTGGACTGTGACGAGACAGCTGTCGTTAGTTAATGAATGATACACACAATACAAAAACCCCTATACGCTTTAATTATACTCAATGATTATTATTTACGCAATCCCATACAAAGTACGATATATCACACTTTGTACGAAGTTGAAGGAAGCCTTATTAGGAAGTTTTGCATCAGAATAATTATACAATTGAAACATTTCATTCATTACTACATATAAGTTTAAAATGAATAAATAAGTATATTAGATTAAGACATATAGATGGTTAGACACACATTTAAGTATTTGTTTTCTCTTGTAATGTCCCCATTCGCTGGTATGTTGCCGTTGTCTACACTATAACGGCATATCATATTATGCGTCTTTTAAGGTCTTTGGACATTCATGATAAACAGGAAAGTAGAATTGATCCCTCCGTGATGAGTTATGGATGTGAGGTTTGTTTTCATTTTGACATCTTAAATTTAGTAAAGAGATTTACATTATTATTACGAATGCTATGAATATAAACATTTAAATACTCTGTATCAATTACCGACAGAATTATGGAAAAATAGAATCATACTATTGACAAGATTAAGTTGTTTATGAAATACCAAGAGATTCCAGAGGGATCGTGGCGCCCACCAAAGAATGATTATGTCCGACAAAGAAAAGATCTTTTCTCTGCTGTTCAAACATCAACTATCAAAATACAATATGGCGACTTTTCGGCCATCTTATTGACCGATCGGTCACAAAATACAATATACACAACTAGGACCATAGGTGACCATACATATAGAATTTGAAACAAATCCATTCAGTACGTTTTGAGAAAAGGAGGAATAGTTCATAGTTAAATTGCCAATTGAAAATTAAAAACATCTCGTTCAATAACTTTTTAAAAAGCGTTAAAGATTTTCAGATTTTAACTTAGGGATGCATTTCTTATATATGATATCATTTACCTGGTTTCCCATTTTCTTTTCATTTGAAATCGCTGTAAGTCGTTTTGCATGTTTAGTTGTTGCTCCGTATGTCCATCAGTTTCTTCGCTCATGTCCAAAGATCGCGTTGCAAAATCCTAAAAAGAACAAGTACAAAGACATAACTGATAATTTCTTTCTGGATTATAGAGTAAATTTAAACTTCATTTATTACGATAAACGTACATGTATTCTTACTTGCCTGTGACATTTGAACCATGAATATTTTAACAAAGTCGGAAAATCCTGGCAAGTCGGGCGCCACGGCTTCACTACAGAAAATTGATTTTGTGAAAGCTGTCAACTGGACATTGAGAAATGATGCAAACTGCTTCAGCTCTGCCCAAGAGGGATCCTGAACACCACAATTACTAAAAATAAGATATAGGTAATAATAAGCAAATGATATGACACGGGCGTGCTGAAATGTGGGGAGAACATTTTTGCATTTAGATCAGTTTTGTAGTCTTTTAAACACACATTTATGAGGTTACACCATGGAGTTCCATCTGCTGCATGAAAATCGGCATGATTGCGCATGTAATATTAATGACAGCTAAATGTGTGTTATCTAAGGGCCATCAATGACATACTTTGCAATACATATGGATATTACAATGCACGTGTTTATTCAGTTTTAATAAATTTGTTGGGACACATCATCAGTTGGCATCAGTGCAGTCACAATTTCGCATATATTAAGGATCTGCTCTGGTGAGGTTTTAGTCTCGTTGAAGTCTCGTTTCAACATAACATCAAAACGTTTTTGTGATTTTTAAAGCCTAATTTCTCAATTCGTAGCAATATGCCATATCGAAAATATGTAAAAATAGACTTATATTGCCTGTAGAATTTTTTATCATACACAAATTTTAAGAAATGGCGACAATTTTGAAAAGGTGCATTTTTACACTTCGTAGAGAGGTGAAATTTCACCCTTTTTTACAACAATATTTCACTTAACTCATCCGTACGACAATATTTGAGCTATATCAAGTAAATGTTTGCTGTAAATCTTTTTTAGGTTCACTGAGATGAAAATGATAATAATGGAAACCTTCCCGGTTTTAATTTGTGTTTGCATTGAAGTGAAGATAAAGTAATTTGAATTTTTTAGTAAGAAATGTTGAAAAATAACCGATTTTGTATCAGGACAAAAAATCAAGCACACTGACCCCCTATTTTTTTGATGGTTTTAGAAACAGCAACTATTTTTTCTTTTGAACTGCACAATTTTAAAAAGGGTACTCCTTGGAACTTTTTCTGTGAAGCGTTGAATCTGCCAAAAATGGTAAAAAAATGTGTATTTTCATCTTAAAAATGTACGGGGTAGGGGTAACATAAACATCTGTTCTGAGTAAAAATAATTGGTTAACTGTGTGATATTATTATTTTCTTAAAGAAAACATTGGTTTTGACAATTATGCGAATATTCATCCTGATCAGACAACCAATTTGCAAAATATTGTTTTAGTTTGTCATGAGTATGCTCAAAACAGTGAAATTTCCGTAAAAATACGATTTACGTCAAATAGGTATCTTTGATTCATAATAGCTCTAAATTAAGCACACCACCATAGTATTTTTATTACATTTTCAACTTTGGTATGCTCTCCTATTTTTAAAATTCTATGTTAGATAAAAAGTCAGTCATCAGAAAATTTTGACTTTTCACCAGAGCAGACCCTTAAGGTGGTTCGATACAGTTAGGCCTAAATATTTTCCCTCGTGTAATTTTCTTTACGCAAAGATTGGTTGATAAACTGATTATTAAGGCTTTTATTTTAAATTTGACCGGGCGGTTTTGGCAATATTGTACTCTCAATAACCCTACTTTACCGTCTGTTTTTCTCAAAAACAATTTTACACACACATTTTCAAAGCTTGCTAATTGAATGAAATATTACAAACAACAACATTACAAACAACAACATTTTTTATCTTTAATATGCAAGTTTATATGACTATCAATGACCTCAATGTCGTTTCAACTGTTCCAAATACATTTATTATGATTTTTACGCGAATGCATATAAATGAGGCCAAAAAAGAGCCATTTTTTGCATTTGAATTTCAAATTAAATACCTCATTTCAAAAAAAAGTGTCGTTTAATTAGGGCTTTTCACCATGGTTAAAAGACCTATTGTTTTTGTTCTGTTTATTATTATTATTTTTATTACAAGCTTACCGATATTTACATAATATATAATTCATTTTTCGCAATTTTCAGTCATGTGGACATGACGCATAGCTATTATTTTACATGATGAATAATTTGCGTGCCCCTGTGCTTGGGCTGAGGTGACCAATATTGCATGTCACGGTCCCGGAATAGCAGTTGAGATTAGTTGTTTTTATCTTGTACATACGTTCCTTCCGCATATTCATAATTCTAAATATAACTATCGAAGACAGATATATCCTGATCAAATTATCGATGAAAAGTTACATAATAATATGTATAAGACCACGATCGAGTGTATTGTGGGTAGCGATAGGCCTAGGACGTCTCCTTGCAGGCGGTATATGGAATTTTCAAATTATTATTTGCCTAGATGAAATAAATGATTTGTTTTAATGTCCAGGAGACAGGAGTCATCTCGTCTTTCCGTGTCAACACCAAAATAAAACTAACAGGCCTATTCAAGGACACGTCCTTGGCCTAGCTACTGTAAGATACTGACCGTGTATATATCCGATGTAAATCCTCAGATATATGATTATTTATTCTGTAGTAATAGAGCTACATGTGCATGTAGCCCTCGCCAGATATTGTGAAGAGTTTGAATAGGCATGTTTGAATGATACATTAAAAAAAAACCGAAAAGAAATTGCCGCCGGTGGTGAGAATCGAAATATCATAAGATCTGCACGTTAACACTAAGCCAGATTTCTGCTTTTTTATATACAATGTTTTTTTTATAAGAAGCAGATAACATTGTTATTTTTTGTATGATGTATTATTGAGTATTTCTTAATAAGAAAGATGAAAATTTGTAAATGTAATGTGCATGTAGCTGCTGTTTCAGCATGTAAAAAAGTGAAAAAATGATAATAACAAATCCCAAAGTTTTTTTGTTGTTCTTTATTTATACCTGGTATACGATAATCTTTGTTAGTTATACATATATATATTTTATTGATTTTTTTTCCTGATATGCTCGAACGTCGGCGAAGACACCCCCTAAGAGGAATGAGTTAGATTTCGCAGAGACGAAGCACAGGCTCGTGTTACGTTGATACGGTAAAAACGACAGTTTTTATTTCATACCATGGAATATCAAAGTTATATGCAATGAGAAATTGTACAATA
This sequence comes from Argopecten irradians, assembly GCF_041381155.1. Lineage (NCBI taxonomy): Eukaryota > Metazoa > Mollusca > Bivalvia > Pectinida > Pectinidae > Argopecten > Argopecten irradians. Next base: position 26,310,234 of record NC_091140.1, read on the forward strand.
GATTTTAGTTTATATCTTTCTACTGCGTATGCATCGTAAAACTCTGCTAAGTTGCATGAATAATCACGATAACTGCAGGTACAGGTTGGCCTAATGTTATACAATGCACAGTCGATGTCGGGAACAGATCCGATTTGATGCATTCAACTCAAATATAAAAAAATGAATGCTATTGCCGAAACCTTTTGGACTAGAGATAGTCTTAAGTCTTCAAAGATCGCTTCCTTTTTAATGAATAAGAAAAAAAAACACGGAAAAATCACGATAGCGGCTCGGAACCCAGTTGTAACGTTGGAAGAATAACTCAAGATGGCTGTCACATAACTGATTTATTGCATTTACGCGGGAGTCGCTTATGAACACAAAACAAAACAATGACAGGGCCGCTTAGGCGCTTAAAAATACAAGTCAATATGTTACATCTCCCTTTTTAGCACTTCAGTCTGTAATTAAACATTTAACAATAAATGCAATTACTTAATACATTTGTGAATCATTTAAGGAACATTTGAGCTCTTTAAGAACCCTTTTAACACAATTCTAACTTTAACGAAAATAAAGAAAACACTTTTTCTTAAACTGTCAGTCAGTTAGCAAGATCATAGCCATCCAGGTGCTTTGGCGTGTGGATAACCCTTCCAGATCTAGTAGTCCTGGTGGGAGGTCCTTGGGGTGCCGGTGCTGGTGGTTCACAGCATTGATCATCAGATTCGAACTGACATTCCGGAGTGTTAGAGTCAATGTTAGGATTTTTGGACACAATTGGAGTGTTGGTGTCCAAATACGCCTCAGAGTCATTAGAAACTTGCGGCGTGATGCTGACGTTAGACTTCCGCAGGAATTTACGATTGCGACGGAATACTTTCCCGCGTGGCGTTTTTACCAGATATGACCGTGGTGTCTTATCAACACCTTCGACGATTGCCGGCGACCATCCTTCGTCGGTTTTCAACTGAATCGTCTCCCCTGGTTTTAGCTCGGGTAACACTTTCGACTGACGATCATAATATTTCTTCTGAGTCATTTGTCGTTGCATTAGGGACGACTGTTGATTTGTAGGTTTGACCGATGGATCTAGAATGTTCGTGGCCATGGGGATGGTTCCCCGTAATTGACGATTCATCGCCAGTTGAGCTGGCGACAAGCCTAATCCCTCGATCGGTGAAGCGCGGTAGTCCAAAAGTGCAAGACTCATGTCAATCTTACTGTCCTCTGCCTTTTTCATAAGTTTTTTGATGGTTTGGACACATCGTTCAGCTTGACCGTTTGATTGGGGTATTTAGGACTTGAGGTCCTGTGTTCAAATCCCCACTCCGTGGCGAAATCTGCGAATGTTCGTGATGAAAATTGAGGACCATTGTCGGAGAATACGATTTCCGGGATTCCGTGCCTTGCGAAAATGGACTTGAGAGCGGCAACTGTAGCACTGCTCTGTAGGCTATGTAGATGAACAACCTCCGGAAACTTTGAATAGTAGTCCACACAGAGGAGATAGTTCTTCTCGTGAAACTCAAACAGATCTACACCAACCTTCATGAATAGACGTGACGGTGGTTCATGAGGGATAAGTGGTTCCTTCGTGTTCGCCTTTTGGTATTTGGCGCAAATTTCACATCGCGACACAATATCTTCAATTTCGGAGTTGAGTCCGGGCCAGAATACTAACTCGCGAGCACGCTGTTTGCATTTCACAACACCTAGGTGTGATTCGTGAATTTTCAGTAATGTCTCGCGTCGTAGGGTTTTTGGAATGACAATTCGCTGTCCTCGGTACACTAATCCATCGATTATGCTCAACTCGTCGCTGAATATTGAATATGGCGACAGCTCGGGCTGTTTCGTTTCCGGCCATCCGTGTTCTATTGCAAGTATAAGTCTCTGGAGAGTCTCATCCTTCGCTGTCTCAGATTTTAGCTGCATCAGCTTTTCTGGTGTAACACTTAATGTTGTGCGGATTTCGAGTGATGCGACTTCGAGTTCCTCGTCAATGAGGTTTTCAGGCATTTCTGGGAGTTAAGCTCTACTGAGAGCATCAGAGATGTACATTTCTCTGCCAGGCTTGTAGACTAGTTCTATGTCGTACCGTTGCAGGCGCATAAGCATGCGTTGCAGACGAGGCGTTGTCATATGAATCGGCTTTTTATGTATCGCGACGAGGGGCTTGTGGTCTGTTTCGACTGTCACTTTTCGACCAAAGATGTAGTGATGAAATTTTTCGCATCCGTATACAACCGCTGACATTTCACGCTCTATCTGTGCATAACGTGTTTGTGTTTCAGTGAGGGCTCGAGATCCATACGCGACCGGTTGACCTGTCTGAAGTAGGACTGCGCCAAGCCCTTTTGAGCTGGCGTCGACATTGACGGTGACCTCTTCTCTGACATCGTAGAATTTAAGAACAGGTGCCTGTGTAACGAGAGTTTGTAAGTGTTTATAGGCTTTTTCCTGCTCTGGGCCCCAGTTGAATTCAATGTCGTTTCGGAGTAGAATCCTCAATGGCGCGGAAACTTCGGATTGGTTAGGAATAAATTTTCCAAGATACTGCACCGCTCCTAAGAATCGCCTTACACCATTTTTGTCGACTGGTCTGGGCATTTCCCTTATTGCCCTGACCTTCTCGGGATCAACTTTCAAGCCGTCCTTACTGATTGTGTGTCCCACATACCTCACCTCGGTTTTACGGAGTTCATATTTCTGTTTGTTGAGTTTTAAGTTACGTTCACGTGCTCGTTGTAACATTAAACGTACGCGTTTGTCGTGTTGTTTGTCATCCTCGCCCCATACCAGGATATCATCAACAACGCACTCTACACCTGGGATACCTTCGAAGATTTCTTTCATTTTCTTGCAGAAAACTTCACTCGAACTGTTAATGCCGAAAGACAGGCGGCAGTATCTGTAACGCCCAAAGGGAGTGTTAAATGTTAATAGCTTTGAGCTCTCCTCATCAAACTCGATTTGCAAGAAACCGTTTGTCGCATCAAATTTGGAGAAAACCTTCGCGTTAGGTAGTCGGGCTACCACATCTTCGATAGTCTCCATGGGGTAATGTTCCCTCTTTATAGCCATGTTCAAATCACGTGGATCTATGCACACACGCGTTTTTTCAGGTTTGAGAACGACGACCATACTGTGAACCCAATCAGTGGGCTCATCTTCCTTAACGAGAACACCTAAACCCTCCATGCGTTCTAGTTCGGTTTTTACTCTCTGGCGGAGTGGCTCTGCTACTTTCCTCGGTGGGTGTACACTTGGTGTAACTTTTGGGTCAGTTTTTATGTGATATTTACCCGCGATCTTTCCAAGACCTTCGAAAACATCTCCAAACTCATCCAAAATATCATTTTTGGAAAGTGGTGCGCTTACAGGTTTCGATTCGACTGTGTGAATTCGTTGAACCGTACCGAGAGAACAACATGCCTTTTTGCCGAGTATAGCCGGACAGTCATTATCGACGACATGGAATTTCAGCGAAAATTCCTGCTCGCGAAACCTTACTGGTAATTGCGCTGTACCGAGTGGTTTTATACGATGACCTCCAAAACCGACTAAACCGTCCCGAGTGGGCTTTAACGGCGTTTCACAGTTCATTTTGTCCATCACGCGTTTAGGTATGACGTTGGCGTCCGCCCCTGTGTCCAACTTGAATTTTACAAACTGATCACCAAACTGTAGTGTTTCGAACCACTCATTGTCACGTGCCCCTGTGCTCGAGATTGTGCCTAAGAATAAATCCTCGGAATAACTTTCTTCACAACCAACAGTGTGTAGTTTCTTTTGTCGAGTGTTATTGTGACTATTATTGCCAGACCTACATAAGTTGGCGAAATGGTTCATACGGCCACACGTGTGACATTCTTTACCGAAAGCTGGGCAAACGGCAGAGCTACGTTCATGTTCATGTCCACAGTTTCGACAATCAACGAGCGAAAGTTTGTTTTGTCGTGCTTGTGGTTGTTTGTTGTTGGGCTGGGGTTGGGGTTGTTTTGTCTTTTTATTTCCATACCGTTTACGGCGAGGGCCAGATTGTTTATGTACTGTGTGTACGGAAGCTTCATCCACTTGTGGATTTTTAAGCATGCTGACCTGGGCACTGCTTATTTCCTGAGCTCTACAGAAATCAACGGCTTTTGTGAGTGGAAGATCAGTCTCACGAAGTAATCTGACACGTGTGCCTTCGTCTCGGATGCCACAAACGATCCTATCCCTAATGAGACTGTCTGTAAGCTCGTTGAAATCACAGTTCTTGGCCTTGTTTTTGAGATCTGTGACGAACGAGTCAATCGTTTCATTTACACCTTGAGATCGAGTGAAAAACAAATGTCTGAGGTATGTTAAGTTTTTGCGAGGTTCACAATACTCATAAAACTTTGTTTTTAGTACATCGAGTTTTTCTTTGTCACCTTCAGCGATCGTGAAAGTGTTATACACACGAAGGGCTTCAATTCCAGCTACGTGGAGGAATGTCGCGACCTGGACTTTACCCGACTTTTCCTCTATACCTGAGGCAGTCATGTATAATTCAAACCCTTGTACCTATTCTTTCCAATTTTCGGACAAATTTCCTTCTAAATTTAGGGCTCCTGGAGGCTTAAGTTGCTCCATATTTCTTCTTTGACACCATGTAACGTTGGAAGAAAAACTCAAGATGGCTGTCACATAACTGATTTATTGCATTTACGCGGGAGTCGCTTATGAACACAAAACAAAACAATGACAGGGCCGCTTAGGCGCTTAAAAATACAAGTCAATATGTTACACCAGTGGTACCGCGGTTTCATCGGTTTTCGACGGCGAAAGACCAAAATATATTTTTTACACGCAATGTTAAACACATTCAATTCAAATCATTAATTATATGTTTCAGAAGCATGTAAATGATGTTTTTGTGCAATATTTCACGAGTTTCATCTATTAAAGGAAGCATTGTATCCACAAACGCTATAAGATTTACATTGTAGCCTAGGCCTACTGTTTCTTTTTCTTTCTGTCAAAGTGACGTTTAAGTAATTGAATGTTTCAAGATAAACTTACACTATATCTATTATTTTAAACTATGTTATGCTGTATATGAGTGCAAATTGCCAACGTAATACCACAAATGAATGCTTATTTATTCAAAACGCCAGCTTGCATGGTCGAATCACCCCGTGGGCTCGTAGGAAAAAAGTGACGTCATTGGAATGTTCGGGATGAAATCGTCAAGTTTAAAAATGGTAATCAGGATAAAGAAATTAAATAGCTTGAATTATGAAGATACCTCTAACAGTATTTTTTTTTTATCATTATATATTATGTAAGTTAATTATTATTCTTCTACACATTATTTGTGTCCAAAAGATCTTCAAAATGGTAAAAGGTATGCCAATGGCCTTTTTATTATATTGTATGGCATGAGTTGAAGGGGTGACCGCAGCATTTTTAATAGGTCAAAAATCCAAGATGGCCGCCATGACGTCATACCTTAAAAGTTTAAAACAGCCATAACTCAAAAATATTTTAAGATACAGCACATAATTTTGATGTTTTATGTAGATCGTATAAAAAACTAACTTTTATTCAATTACAGCAATTAGGTTAAAGGTCAAACAAAAAAGTTCGCTATGGGGTCAAAGTTCACGAATTTTAATTTTTTTGTTTTTGCGAAATTTCTTTTTACATATCGATGCAGAATGTCTTTCTGATGAATTTGGTGTCTTTTATTTTTCGGTAGCACTTCGGTTAATGCTGTATACCATTTTGAAAAACAATCTTTTGATCGAAATTCCCGCCAAAATATTTAACATTATATATTGTCGAACTGAATGACTAATATAGTCTGCATTTGCTATAGAAAAGACCCCTCTAATGTTCTCTAACGTTTGATATGATTTTCATCTTCATAAAAAAACCAAAATGGCCGCTATGACGTCATATCTTAGAATTTAAAAATGCTTATAACTCACTAACAATTCTTTTCACAGATTTCATCCAATAATATTTTTTGCAGATAATCTTAAGCGTAAACTTTTTCTCTCTACATGTTATTACAAAAATGGCAACTTCCGGTTTTCGGTAAGGGTCAAATGTTAAAGGTCCTGTTTTTAACAATAATCTTGAAAACTTTTCTCCTGAAGTTCTGTAAGGTCTAGGATCTTCATATGTCATGTCCAGGGGATGGGCTATAAAGTCAGATACTAGGAATGACCTTGACCCATATTCAAGTTCACAGGGGTCAAATGCACATATCATAAACTTCATGCAGATCTTCACTAAAACACTTTTATTCAGGGCTGAAAGTCAAGGTCATTTATTGGTTACAACTTCAAAACCCATGCATTACCTAGTTCTTAACTTACCTGGCAATGACGGTATTGTAAACTAAATATAGTGAAAAGCCCGCCAAATTGTCTATGACAATTTTTAGGTTTTTTAAAATTTTTGTCCACATAATAAGACAGTTTTTTGTGTTACGATGAAAGAATTTAAAAAAAATTGACCGCGGAATTTTGGAGTAATTAGGATTCTATACCCCTACCCCCTAAAAACGACCTTTTTTCACAATTATATTATTAGACTGAAACCGAGCGGTAATATTTTTATAAAGTACATATATTCAACAATATAAAGTGTAATATCTGAAAATATAAATTGTTGTAACTGTTCATTCAATGTCACGATGCCACCGATTTAATGCTATACAAAGCTAAGAAATGGCACAAGTAAGCCATTATTTTGCCTGGATATGATATCTGAAAAATGATTATGGAAAATTCCGTGTAAAGATTCCACTTCAATTACCCTTTAGACAATCCATGATTTTATATTGTTTTAGCGGAAAAATATTTGATCAAAATCTATCTTTCCATCGTCAAGAAATCTTAGCTTTAATGGTCGTTTGAGGCAGATATTCAAGCATAAATTTGAATTTGGCGCCAAAATTGTAGCGATGAATTGTGTCTACGTGACAATGATCGAAGTTGATAACTTCAACTTGGGATCACAAAAATGTCAATAAAATCGATGTCATCATACACAACTGTATGTCTTTGTATGATGTTTTGAGGAGATATCTTCATATCTAATATATTTATTTATTAATCGAAGAAAACTAAAACAGGTTTTTGGATCCTAGAGATTACCTGTACTGCAAGTGAACGCCTAAGAAAAAATATCTTATTCTGAATCCTTGATCTACATATGTACATGTACGTTCAGCTGATTACTGTAGACAGGAAAATAATTAGTTTATGCCTACATGTACATATTTAGTTTCTATATCACATATATAATACTGTTGTTGACACTACCTTACATATGCTTTTTCGTAAGGTAGTATTTGATCAACTAAATGAGTACTTCCATGCATTTTCTCAAAACAGGAAATGCATGCATCATCTAATTACTGTACAGTGGTTATGTCTTATCGTACACGTACAAGTAAATAAAGTCCTGTTTCCCGAACGAGTTAGTGTTTATGGAAGATCATATTAGCTAAAAATGATACATGTAGACATCTACATACGCTATATTCATAAATATACTGGCTTGTACAAATTGAACGAAAAGGAAGGGTGTGGCGATGGAGAGACGAAATAATTTTGAATCTTTAGTTTTATACTGGAGGATTACTCGGCAAAGTTGGAATATCTTGATTTATGCATCTCCCTTAAAACACATATCAAATATTCACAGTTAAACAGAAAATGTTTTAATCACTTGATTGTTATGAAACTTTATTTTATTCAGTACAAAACCGTATCGGCATATATCAGTCCGTTTGTATGAGTTATGTAATTTGCTTCTCAAAAGATACATGTAGCTCCATGTTATATCAGCCTAGCCAAATTCAATGATCTAACAATTTTTTTTTCTAGTTTGTCGAAACTAGGTTCTACACCTACCGTACAAACTTTGATTTTCACCCGGCATCAAGCTTTCGGCAAACCGAACTAAGTACAATATCGACAAATACTTCGTTTATCGACTATACTATCCTGATTTAAACGTTAAAAGGTAAGATATCGTTAGACGGATAACATATAGATCGCTATTCGTCATAATCTTATTCACAAAAGTTTTTTCATGTGCAGTTCCGAATGCACTCATTGACCCGAGGAGGTCCGAACGAACGGCGCATTCGATCACTGTTCGGAAGGTCCTTAAGTATTTATTTAAAAATAAAGTAGCGATATCTAGGGATATTTCAGTAACAAATGTTTGTATAGTGTGTTTCTGTTATAGAGTAGTAATCTTACCTTAGCAGAGTGTCAATGCAATCTTTCATAGACTTCTCTGAATTTTTTCTTAGGTGATCATATGGAACTTTGAATGTTTTTGTCTGGTATTCATTACGACAAAATCCATGTGTTCCTTCTGTTAACATAATAATACACATTACAACAAGCATGTACATTTTTAATTTGGTATATGTCGGAATTTACTGTATGGGGATATTGTATCATATGAGGGAAAATGACAGGTCAACAAACCTCAGTTTTATGGGAAGGGAGCAGGTAGCAAATGGTCATCTTTTTTCGAAACTAAGCGGATGGTACGGACTAATTATATCGTTGTATAAAACACCAAGGACATAGCAAATAACATTTCACATGGAGTCAGCTAAACGCTTGTTATTATTTTCCGGGTGCTAAGATTTGGTGATTTGGTGTTTTTTCAAAGAATGGATGAAATCGAGTACCGTTCAACATTTATACCAAGTTATGTCAATTAATAATGCAAGTTCATCAGGTCGTGCATGTACTTTAACATAACCTAACATTATCCGTTGATGACTATCGATTGGAACAGATTTACATTAGTCCCAGTTTGAAACATATTCTTAAGCTTGAAGAAATAGGGAGATAATACTTGAAGAAGAAATTTGCTTAAGAATTATGAAACATTAAAATGTATCTAAAATGTTTTTAAAGTTTATTAAAGTTTTACTTTCAGTGTAATAAAATACTATCAGGTTTAAGTTAACCGACTATTCAATATTTGAATTAGGCAGTGAACAGACTCATTTACCTACAATATAAATGATCAAGTGATATAAAGTTGATATTGAAGCATGTTTCTACCTGTTGTACTGTAAAGCCATTCCAGCGGTGATATACAATACGTTGTTGGTAAGATGCACAATGTCTTGTGTACAACTGATTCCTAAAACATATCAAATTTAAAAGATTTTATTTTGTTAAGTATCCAACCTAAATTATAAATAGTTTATATTTTTAATGTTTGTCCATATTCCATCTTTGCATATTACAAAGTGGGTATATCTGCATTGTGACGTCAATATTTTGTGAGCAAATTCTAATTCGTTTTCTCTTAAAAATGTATTTTACACAAAACATCAAAATTAATACCTACCCGCAAGAGCAGATAACATATTAATGTGCAAATGTTAAAAATATGGGTTAATGATATGATTATTTCCCTTATCGTTTATTATATGACTATGACAGCATTAAAAATGTTCAAATATAATTTTTGATTGTGACTTTAAATATTTAAGATTTAGAAAGATTTACTAAGTATTGAATTATTCGAGGATGAATAGTATAAATGATATAGATTTATAAATTTTGTTGAAAGTGACCATTTGGTACAAGGTTTTATAGGTCCAAAAGACCCTCCATCTTTGAATTGCTCAAGATGAAGTATAGATGTTTCTAAAAAATGACCTGTTGTGGACTCATTAGTGTTTGGCCAATACCATGTAAATAATTGTTGACCTTTAGCCATAGGAAGTTTTTAGCGAACGAAAAACTACAACCACTTGTTGAGTTTACCTTTCCAATAGTCTGTATGATGGACGATTCTAAACATTCCACCAAAAACAAATCATGTCTGGACATGAGCCACACGTCTCCTGAACGTGACGCCAGACAGCCGACGATAAGCAGTTGGAACAGAACATAATCCACACCAGACTGTACCTTCAATAAAATATTTTAATGCTTAACTCACACCCATCAGACACATATTGAACTGATTCAAAGACGGGAAAGTTTCACCATAGATTTGCAGGGTTTAATGAGGTAATGTTTAAAGTTATATGTGCCGTAAATGGGCTTTTGGTAATTGGAATGTTGATTTTTCTTCATTAATCTATTAGAAACCATAAGATTTGATGAATTTTGCCGTGATAATCATTCAAATGGCATCAGATGCCATATATACGTTGGTTACAGTACAGAAATTATGTATTGTAAAATTGTTGTTTTTTATGCCTTATGTATGTTTAGATGGAAACTTCCTTGCAGTAATCATTTTACAATTATAAATAACACTGTATAATGTGAAATGAAATTGTAGACCACAATTTGGCTTCATGGTCTGACCGTAAATACTCGTTTCGCTTCAGTATAGATGTACATATAATGATTTTTGGCAATACTGCTAAAATCATTTTCTGCTCTTATTTGTATTTGTAACATTAAAACCGATGCAATGATAGTACTGTAATTTTCAAAATGTAAGTAACTTTTGGTGATAAATACCATATTAAAAGCTTATCTTAATTCGTGAGTATGAAACATACGGTACATACAACTGTAAATGTACAATGTGTAATTGAAAACACACTATTTCAATTTGTCGTTAACAAGATATATATTTGTTAATATCCCAAGCATTAACACAGATAGTTACATTCACCACTAACCCGTGATTTGCAGGTAAAAAACACTACTATAATTTTTAATACCTAAACAATGAAAACATCAATTTTCACCATTTGACCATTGATCCAAGCACATTATATGCATCTGACCCGAATGTATCTTCATGCATAATATTTTACTTGTAATTGAGTGGCCGTAAAACGGGTCATTAAATTCCTTAAAGATATATATTTATAGGAAATGAAATCACATGTAGCCACAATTTACTTACCACGGGTGCTATATCAATGTGTATGTAGCGACTTTCACCTGTTGTAGTACAGCTAGGTAACATAGACATAACCTGCTCTCTATCAACCACTCTATCGTACATTGGGATAGAGCACGTGGTCTTTCCTGATCGGAAACGTTTGTTCTTGTGTAGAGTTTTACCTTCCCCGGCCCGCTTTGATGTGACAACTTCAACCGCATTTCTGTTGATTCAGAATGCAATGCATGTTCTATAAAAAATTCCATTACATTTATTGTAAAAGTTAACAACAGTGATGGTAGTAATAAACAAAAATAAACAAGAAAGTAACAAACGGAAAAAATTGATTGTGTAAGAATATCGCACAAAAAATGTCCCCTATATAGCAAGCGGCACTGCATTAAAATACTTCAAAATGCAAATATGATAAAAGGCAACCTCATTAACTGTTACAGCATTCGACTGTTCAAGGCCCTGACGCATTTATAACTGTAACAGCTCTCTGTATATTTGTACCTTTGACCAAAGTGTGTGATCAGTTGACATTTCAGTAACAGTGTGTGATTTAAATATAACATTATATACTTCTTAACGTGAATAGTTAAATAAGTATTAAATTGTTATACAAATAGCTGCGACGAAGATTATAGAGAAATGGAAAAACACAAGGTAACTTTCTGTCGGGAATATTTTTAAATGGTAAACGAATGTACAAATTTTAATCGAAAGAAACATATATTTGATTTGAGCACAATATCTGTTTATTTCGGTGATACAGATAATAACATGATTACCCGAGTTCTGAACTTGCGTAATCTTTTATCACCTCCACGGGTGATTCCGGGAACTTTCGTCGATACTTTTCTAATGCCGCAGTCATCACTGACCTGTTCTCATTTTCCTTACTGCTTAATACAACCAGATGAAAGTCTAAAACAAAAAATGAATTCATTTAGTTTTATCTAAGATAACACTAAGGTCTAATAAAGTCTAATAAAGATTATATTGTCATTTTTTAAAGGTAAAACTGGAAACCCTAATGTAATAATTAATTTTAATAATAAGGTATGATAACTGGAAATCCCCTCAAAATGTAAGTTTATATTATCATAGAACAAATACTAAAATATTTCTATGATATACATACATACATCTATTATCTAAAGGTTTTTCATCCTCGATTACTCCAGGGGTTACATTTACTGTCGTAATATCCCCTGGAATATGTCATAGCAAACATTAAGGTTTTGTATGCGACATCAGATGGGGCAGGGCTTGGTCTTTTTCTACATCGACAAAATCGATTAATGATAAACTGTGGTCCATTGTGTGGCTCTAAAGTTGGTAAGACTTTTTCTCCTGAATTGATTTCACTTTTACTTTAACATATTCCAAGGTGGATATAACGGCAACGACAATAACCCCTGGAATAACGAGAATGAAGTCTTATAAGATACCCATACCGTGTTTATGTTTGCGTTGTAGTTTCTTCAGAATGTTCTCTGCTGCACACGCAACCTCAATGGTCAGTTGATCCGCATGCATCATACAGTAGATCTTTTTCTCATGCATTGGGTGTTGTTGTACGGATCTTCTTAAGAATACTTCTACCTTAAATCAAACGGAAAACTATAGACATTGTGTCAAATCTTATTTCTTACTTTATGTATTCTGTGTTTCCACATTACACAATTATCTTTCCTTCGAGGTAGGTATTGATTTTGATATCATGGTATTGTGAGCGTAACGGCATATCTTTAAGAGAAAACGATGTCTTGCGTACAAAACAGTTACGTCACATTGGAGACCTACCAGCAAGGAAGGAGATGACTCTACTCGAAACTCGACAAAAAAATTGCTCGGCCTAAACTGATCAACCTCTTTCGGTAAAAAAACTAATGTATATTTATGATATATATATAAAATGGGCCAATATCATAAAATCTAAAATTTCGATATTTATGGTGTTGATTTTACTATATCTGGGGGCTATGCGGATATGAGGAGAGAAAAAAAAGAAATTTTAGTCATGATTGAATAATAAGACCCCAAATAAGTTTAATATAGTAAACCTAGTGGAAGTCTTAGACCAAACATGTTATGAAATTAACTTAAGGTGTTGTATTTTTATATTTATTCATTGCTAATTCAGTTTTAGTGGAAGATTTCTAATTTGTGCCGTTTTAGTTGCTATGGTATTCATCCGAAATATACATCAATTAACGAATTTGAAAATGTTAGATATTTTTGATGGTTTTGTCTTTGAGCGCAAAATTGAACATCCGGACACCATATCTAGGTTAACTATGCAGTTTGTTTAAGGATGTGCTTTATGGTTTCTAGATGAAAAAAGATTGACAAAATTTCAACATTTATATATTGTATGCATGTTTATAATGGTTGCCATAGCAACCGAAGCTACAATGATACACAACAATCATACATATTGTATAAAGGATGTACTAGATATTGTAATTTATCAATTCAATAACTTAATAAAAGGTTTAAGAATTTGACATTTGGGAACCAAAAAGGGTTCAAACCATACATAGCACTGTAAGTCAACTTGATCCCTGTTGGCTCCATACCTGAGAATTCTGAGGGTCATTCAGGACCAATTAAGTCAAATTACTATACATGCACCTAAATATAAGAGCTGATAAAATGCAATGACTCAAATGGTAATTTGAGATGTTGAAGAGAAGGTATGTCCTCGATGTGCGATTTACCGACAGACGGACTAATAAATAGAAGGACAACCAGAAATTAAAATCCCTCTTCTGTTGAAGTTGATTGTCAATGAAAGCTTCACGTAATACCTCATCAATAGTAGTATCACAAGTACAACTGAGGATCTCCTCTGGCCTAGGCAGTGGTTTTACTTTGTTTCTATCCATCAGATACACGGTCAGCGTAGCATTGACGATATCTCCTGTAATCAATCAGCAATAAAAGTAATGACACTTATAACCACATATGGATATCTTTAATAAATGTATAGCGAATCAATTACTTTATTCATTACTTCAAAGAAGGCATCTTACTCAGCATAATATATACTACTCAAAATTTGCTAAGGATCACTTTTATTTTGTAGTATATCAAATTCATGTAATTGTACAATATGCAAGAACTTGGAACGGCTCTGCGAGAGGAATGGGCATCCATCCAGCAAAACCGGAATCGGGACTTAATTGCGAGCATGCGTCGGCGATGTCGCAGTGTTATTGAAGCTAGGTGACGTCACACAATATGCTGAAATGAAAATTGCATGAGAAAATTGTTTTAACGCGAATTTCATTTTCGCTCCCATTGCCGTGTTTTTGGTGATTTTGGGGGGGTAGCTCTGTTTCGCAAGTAATGTATCGAGTACACGTGAAAATTCCATAGTTTTCCTGTTGGATCCTGTGTTTAGACATCTTAAATACATCAATAAAGTATTTTTATGAGTATTGTACAATTACATGAATTTGATATACTGAAAAATAAAAGTGATCCTTAGCAAATTTTAAGTAGTATACTTAATTCAAGGTGATTTAAATGCTTAAAGATCTAGAGGCATCTGCATTACTTCAAGCGTCCGCATGAAAATACATCATATGTTGTCTTTCTCAGCCTGAAACTATAATCTTAAATGAATTGTCATACGTCACATGTGTGGGATTACATTAATTCTTTAAGTAATATTTCATTTTGAATAGTTAAATTCATCAATTTCTGCAAATTCTTGAGCAAAGGTTGCACGGAATGCTCTCTCGAACTTTCTCACCAATTAGAACATTTATGGCCCCCTCTTAAATATAAACGTTTTACTGTCCTAGATATTCAAAAGAATTATAAAGTATTGCAATCATGCAATTCAGATTACGAATCGGTTACACAAAAAGCAGAGATGAAAAATACTGAATCGAAAAACACTAGTTAGGATTAAAAATTATAACCCCAAAAATTTTTTTATCGCATATTTGCAATCAGTTTTATTTATGTTATGATGAATTTAACATAAAAGCCGACACCTTTATTAATAAATAATGACCACGACAAAATGTGTCATTATCTCTCTAAGTAAATATTACGGGAATCCAAGCATTATCAATATCTTATCGAATTTAAATCAATAAGGTTTGCTTGTATAAAGTGATGATGTAATTACAGAAATTGAGTTATATCTTATATTACTACTTTAAACGAACTTGGTGTTACGGGTGTAGTTACATATGTATATATACGCAATACATTTTCAGAAAGTCGTTAAGGAAAGTTCACTGAAAGAAAGTATGCGGATAGTTTCTGAAAGTCTCTTATTACATTTTATGACCAAAGACATGATCATTTAAATTTTACAATAATATATGCAAACACGATGACAAAGTTGATAAAAGTTTACAATGAAACTCAAATGTTGTGAAACAATTTGTATGAAACGTAATATAAATGCACGATTGTCAGTATGAATTCTTGAACGCAAAATCTATGTAACTGTTGAAAGCAACGAAGATGCGAAATTTTTAAAATTATACAATAGCGTGGTACCTGCAGTATTTATTAAAAGCTGATTTTACTGTTACATTTACTTACTTGCAGGACAAACGATCAGGTTGGGTTCGTCCGTCTTCAGTAGCTCAGGTAGACTTCTGTGTAATCGGTCTTGTTTTGGTACTATTTTAAAAGAATATTGTTCAGCGTTCAAAACAACCACAGTACCTAAATATAGTACGTGGACACTCAGTAAACCAATGCACCAGGAGAACTTTAAACCAATACTTAACTGATACCATTGCTACATCACATATGTTTACCATTGATTCATACACAAATTCCGTTTATGTTCAATTCTGCTTTTCAGTCGGTACCAATGGAAAACAAATGACATCCGATATCCTGAAAACGTTATTTACCATCGCTCAAATCACTATGTAGCAATTTCCACTTATCGGGCGATTTGTAAATCATGATCTATCAGAACCCTACTTAATGTGCATTACGTATATTTATTGCTGAAAATACAAACAACATGACTTAATTCCTGAGAATAACTATTTCAATTGCAAGAAATACCCCCACATAATTCACAACGATATTCCATGGTTGCTATGGAAAATGCAACTCTTGAAAAATCTGCCTTGACGCATGACATTTCTGTAATGTGATAAAGGCGTGATGAAAGTTATTATAGCGGCTAGAATTCCGTCATTCCGTTAACAATCAAACATGGTTGTGTCAAGCAAACATGGATATCATTACCCTCTGGTAAGAATTTGCGGCTAGCACTCGGCTAGCCGCCCAATGTCGACTTTATTTGAAATTATATTAAACTAAATCAATATGGCGTATGGCTGTTCGCACTTTATAACTAAACAAGTTATTTCAGAAACAAAATACGAGAAAAAAGTTGTAATGCATATAGTACTGCTTGGAATATTTTCAGTGCTTAGTGAAAAGACCATATTCTACTTGTATTTAGATACATGTAATTAGATATATGCCCAATGCTAAAATTGGGAGAGAAAAAGCATCATGAATGTTTATCAAAAGTTGTTATTCGTCATGGATACAGTTGAAAATTGTTCAAGCGAATTTTAAAATTCAGTAGCTTGACATTATATACATATTTTGCAAATAATAACTCACCCTTTTCAACAAGATCGAACAAAATTCTTCCTAGTCCCCGGAAACTTAGGGAATTTGAAGTTGACTCCTTTTTGGAGAATTCTTCCACGAAGGCCTTCCACACAACATCAAAGACTTGAACCATTTGCTTCATACTATAGGTTCTTCAATGTATAAATAAATATTAACAACGATATAAAGGATTAACGCAATATAGCCGCATTAAACTTAAGATTGCCTTCAGCAACACATTCTGCTGTGGTCATGTATTATTCAGTGAGTGTTTTCATCTTGAAGTAATAGGAACTGGCACTTAATCTACATTACTTCGCGACAATACTTATTACTTTAAAATTCACTTTGCTTACCTTTCCAAGTTAGTCACTTGTTTGTTAGCTTCTTCAAACATCGTAGTAAGGAGCTTGAGCACTGTGTCTTTGGTTGTTAGGTTTCCTACAAAGTATACATCCATAATTAATTTTCATCACTCCTAAATATTCATGTCTGGAGTATTACTGTGTAGATACAAAGCATTAAACGACTTCTAACTGATTCAAGATTTCAACAAGATAAATGGCTTTAACATCTTTCAAATTTAATTTCATGTATATATATAAGCTTTAACTTTGATATTATGGGCATTTTTAAGATTCGGGATCAGGATATTATAATTCATATCTCACAGTAATGCTTCGCTTCCGTCTTGAAATGCGAAATTCGTTCCTTTTCAATCGATAAATCAGATGGATGCAAGATGTTCTGTACAATGCCCGGCACCATTCCAATCAAAAACTTAATTTCGCAATATGTTGATGGTTCTTAGATATATAATTCATTTTACAGAATTCGGTTTATATGACGATTCTTCGGTGATATTATAAGATAAATATATGCAAAACAAGATGAAAGAATATCGTTAAGCATTACCTTTTCCTGGAATTCCATAGTTAGACATTCTTCCCATAGCATCTTCCATCTGTTCAGTAGTGCATCCAGGTAAAACAAGTGACAGCAATGTTCGAAGTTGTTTTTCCTGTTTCTTGCTTCGTGAAGCATCTATCTTTTTCTGAATCAATATCAACTGCGTGGTCGTGAAGTGATTCAGAAAATAAAATTTTTTCCTGGCTTTTTTTATTTGACTCCCCCATTCCTCTAGACATTTTTCGAAAAGCTTTGCTTGAGCCTTTATGTTCTGGGTAATGTCAGATGTTTCATCCTCTTGTCTGACTACTGTTAAAACAACTTTTCCACCAAGAGAAATTTGACACATATCAGAATTAGTGTCGTCACCTCCGCTTATAACTACTTTCATTTGACTAAAAAGAATACACCCAAGCTTATTGAGGTGTATGTAGACCAAGCCAAGCCTCCTTAAACTGTCGAATATCTGAAAAGTTTAAAAATAATCCAACAAATGTAATAATAACAACGATATTGTATACGTTATGTACATCCCGTTAACTCTATTTTATTTTACGTTTTTTTTAAATACATTCAAATAATAACTTGATTTAAACAAACTTCGAAATTAATCATATTCGATACATATATGTACATTGATATTTAAATGTTTTCTGTACATTAATTTTTGTATGTTGTTTTCAACTATGAGAACACCAAGCTCCATTCAGAAATTTGCCGCATATAAAAGCTTTTGCTAGAATATACTTTGCAGTACTGAATATTTCAAACACCATACTAATAAATTTTGAGTTATTTCTAGTTTTCATTGTTTACCATTGTGAACTTGTCGATGATATCTTCTTTTGTCATCGCGTCCTTTGCGTTTGGATCTTTCAAATCTTCGGAACTTCCAGCTAGCATTAGTCTGTTTTGGATGTCTTCTAGGGTTTCATATGGAAACGTCACAACCTCACCTCTTTGTTCAACTTCCATATTAATAATTTGAGGAAGAACCTTTTCGAACGGAAAAAATATAGTAAAAATATATAGATTGAACATTGATCTCGTTCACAGCATGATGGTTTTGAGATCTGGTTGCTAAAATGTTAAATAATTCTTAGTAATTGATGTATAAACGTATAAGAATGAAAAATGAAAAAGGTAACAATTGTGCAAAACATTATCGACCACGTAATTACGAAAGTAAATTTTGATTCAAAGGGTGGTGTTCAAGCTAATGTTAAAAATTCCATAGAAACTGCCTACATCCAAATATTTTTGAAACTTTCCATGTTGAAAGTACAACTAGTTGTCCCTTCAAATAACACTTCTTTTTCCTTTTGTGATTTTAAAAAAGCCCTTGATAAAAAGGCTTATATCTTCGTATTAATTTTCATTAAAACTACATCAACAAGCATGCCAAAATAGGTCAGCTTTTGTAAGATATTCTACATTTTTATTCATAAATCTTTTGAGTAGATCGTATACTTTATATTTAAGTCATTTCTTTAACGGAAAATTTTATTTGAAATACTGATTTTTACGAAAAGTTAATACTTTTTGGAAAAAACGAAAATGAAACAGTTCTCCGTCATCTCATTCCACTCTGTTACGGATTATTTCCACAATCCCCCCCTTTAAAAATACTCCTATGACATTTTCTGTCTATGTGTAAATTAATTTCGAAATCAAAATCGGGAAAAACAGTTTTTGAGTGCATTGAAAATTTAAAGTGCTGGTAGCAACGGACCACTTTTTTGTTAGTATATCTGGTTATGCATTTCCAGTTTATGATTCAAAAGTCCGATGTAAGTGAAAAATAGTGTACAGTAATAATTTAAGATGCTAAATATCATTGTAACACATTTGAAAATATTGGTTGCCATGGTAACAAAACGGAGGCATCTGATTGGCTGAAATTTAAATGATGTCAGAATTACGTGAAAATTGGTATATAGAAGTTACGTGGTATGCTGAAAAACGCTGAAAAAACATTGGTTGCATTGTAAACATATTGGAGGCCTCCAATTAGTTGAAATTGAGAGGGGGGGGGGGGTGTGGGGGTGGGAGAAAAGCCTGAATAAGCCACTAAATTTACAGCATGACAGAAAATTAGCTTTATGTATTATATTCCTTGATATAATATAAGGTATGCATCAATATGCAACAAACATGCATAGGTTTAACAACTGAGCATATTTCAACCAATTATGCTACGAGTTAAAAGGTAAAATTATTTATCATAATACGGTTTATTATTTTTGATAAAATCGCAAATTACCTCCAATGGGTCTCAACCACTTGTATATTGTACTTGTAAAGAACTTAGAAACATGTTTCAGCAAAAAAGTTAACTTGAAAACAAAAGCATTAGGATCTGATGATACCACACTCTAAAAATACGTCACCTGTTAAGTAAGAGTTTTCTCATTTAAGAATCCTCCATGTTGTTTTAATTTTTCTTTCTCACGCCCGCACACATTACTACTTACGGACAGTAACTTATGAATTTGTAGTTAATGTGTCGCCTGCAACGCAAGGGTGACACAAAGGTATCACAATGTCGGCGTCGACGGCGTCAGGGAAAAGGTTTCCGTGCGATAACTTTAGTATTTATCGTCCGATTCAACGAAGTTTTGTAAATCGCTTTATATCAATGAGATCTAGAATGCGTTTGATACTGGTAAAAATCCGTTAATATTTGCAAGAGTTACGGGACTTTAAAATCGTCAAAACAAATAATTTCTAGGGTTTCCTTACAATAATTTTAGTATTTTATTATCCGATTTTAACCAAATTTTGTATAATGCTTTATATCAATGATATCTATGATGGGTTTGATACTGGTGCGATAACTTAAATATTTATTATCCGATTTTTAACCAAATTATGTATATAGCTTTATATCAATTATATGTAGGTTTGAAACTGGTCAAAATTCATTAATATTTGTAAGAGTTAACTTACGGGACTTTAAAATCGTCAAAACAGATAATTTCTTCGGTTTCCGTACGATAATTTTAGTATTCATTGTCCGATTTCAACCAAATTTGGTATATTGCTTTATATCAGTGAGATCTCAAATGAGATTGATATTGATCAAAATCCATAAATATTTGCTAGAGTAACGGGACTTTAAAATCGTCAAAATAGATAATTTCTTAGTTTCCGCTCATTGCTTTGTCATATAATATTTTGATTGCTTGTCGGTAAGTCAATTTTACAGGTCAGAGAAAGTTGAAGTTTTATGATAAAGATATGAAAAGTTGTATAACATTTGGCATATGTTTGCAACAGTGAAATCTAAATTATTAGCCGCTTTAAGTGAGAAATAGTACCATTTCTGTGACTCCATTGACGTTATCACTACCGACATGACATGTCCCGAACTTGATAATCTGCTTAGCTTGTTCCAAAGACTTTTTGTCTGATGCTTCATGTTGTTGCCCATGAATGCTCTTTAGTTTCTGTAAATCTCTCAGTGTCTCTCTCTGTTGATTAAAACAATAATGTTAATAATGTTGTTAATAATGTAGTTTTAAAATACAAGCAGTGTTAGTTTGAAAACAATAACCAATTATCTTAAAATAATTAAAAGATATCATGATTATATACAAAATATGCTCATAGTTCTGGTTCTGTGATAAAAAGGAATTTAAACTAGAACTGTATGCCATTTAAATCACCAATTGCATTTTCAGATATTTGAAACAATAAGGAGGTTGTGCAAAAAAAGGGAGTTTTAGTGGGAAATTTTATGGTATTTACTGTTGGAAAAATGGTTAATCCATTTCTTACCAGTTTTTTGTGCAATCGGGGGTCGTTTTTAAATGCATTGTTCACATCTGTAAGTCTGACGATAAAATCTGTTAAGGGACAGTTCCTAGGTATTAAGATAAGTCGGGAATATCCCAGCGCTGCTGAATGGAAACATCGAACCACTGCAATGTCAAGGTCGCTTTCCCCAACCGCCATAAGTGCCAGATCAACAAACATCTTGATATCGTTTTGTCCACCTTTTAAATAGCACAGAGAACCATTGCACTTTGGATCAAGCAAATATGAGTATATACATGCAATACAAATTTTGACGTATATGTACTAAATATTCAGTATCAATTAATGATTAGAAGTTTCAGCTTTTCGCATTCGTTAAACAGTAAACATTATATGTGTTGGAATAGAAATTACTTAGAATGTAACTTTCAGCATTGCGTAATTAGGTCAAAGATTACACTACCAGACCCTGTGAGGTCGCGTGTGATGAAACCGAAAGATATGATACTTGATTCCACTAAGAGCTTTTACGTATGAGGTACATTGTACTGTATGTGACGTCGATGAATGAGAGCACGTCATGTAACGTTCTTTCTGATTCTCCTGCATGGCTTACGCGGGATTGTAGAATATATACATTTTGAATTTTAGATAACTATCATGATTTAGTGTTTATCTAATTATTGTTTTTGTTTCCTGAAATATTAACATATATATTTCCAAACCATACAACCTGCGCTAACTTTACTTCTGTCATATCAACATTTTGCCAGATTTAGGCATTCACTATTCGACGCTAAGCAATATTATTGTGACTTTTTGAAGATTGAAAGATGCCTTTGATGATGCATTTTGAAATTTAAAGCTAAACCCTTTTAAATAAAAGTGACAGACTTACCCTTCATGTTTACTAAGATCCACTCCACAACGTCACGACTTTCAATGAAGCTTTCCATACAATCCAACATTTCGTAGGAAAATGATGCCAGTGTTTTACTCAGTTCCACGGTTTCCCTATTGACCTCACGTAAAGCGATTCCTCCCTTTTCCTAATTAATTAGAAAAGAAACTTACAGTGAAACATCTGTAAATGAATAGCTTTGCTTAGATAAGTATACAGTTGTTGACTGGGGTTGAGGGCAACATATGATATGTTGGACTCAAATACAAACTGTTACCCGAGGCCGAAGGCCAACAGTTTGTGTGGGGGTACAACAGATAATCTGTTGCCCGAAATCCCAGTCGATACATGTTTTATTATACCCCATTGTGGAGTCACTCCGGTTCAGCAGCACATTTAACAGTTCTTTGGACCGCTCGACGTAACAGTTCATTTATCAGCATTTTTGTGCCAAAAAAGTGAAGTTGCCATGATCAATATCCTATTTCATTTACTTTGTCCATAACATGATATTGAGGACGATAACCTCGGAATACCAAACATGTATGTATTATTACTTTACGTCTTACCACTTTCATAATGTTGTCTATCTTTGAAAAATTTCCTGTAAGGCGGTATGTGTCTTTGATCTTCTTGATTGCTTCAGAAATTCTGACACTTTGTTGAATGTCAAATACGTCATTACAAGCTGCAAGGACTCTTTCAGAAACTTCAGAGAGGTGAAGGTTTTTCAATTCGTTGTCTAAGATAACGAGTTCTTTTCTTAGCCTATCGGTGAGTTCTTTCTTGTCTCTCACTTCTATGCCAGTTGCTGCAGTAATCTCCTCCAATGTGATGCTGAGATCTTTTATTTGACGTCCAAATACAGACCAGTCTTTAAACGAAGGCTTCCATACATTGTAAATCAGATCGCTTAAAGAGATAACGGAAGAGTCTCTCCTTTCTCCAGACTCCACCAATCTTTCACCATTGGCTACATGGGATCGTTTCGCAATCCATATTTTCCTAAAGCTCACACTCTCCATACAGCGTGAAATCTGTTCAAGTTCTTCCAAACTTATAACTAGAATCGTTGACAAAGAATCCCTCGTTTCTTTTATATAACGCACTGTCTTTGTGTCATTGTTTGATATTGCTATGCAGTCTTTAATTAGGACTGCCTCTTCTGAATGAGCATGGAATTAATGATCATAGTATTATATCATTAACTTAAAACTTGACAGCGTAATGATTTCATAGAAAAAAGGTCCTTGAAAGTTTGGAATTTCATGGGTATAAATTGAATTACAAGTATATACATAACTAGAATTCTTGTACACTGAATAAACCGGTTATAATAATATTACACATTAGGTTTTGTGTTATTGGCCGATTCTTTTTCTTCATATCTTTATAGAAAAATCAAATAATGGCGCGAAAACCCGACGTTATCATATCGAAGTTCCATGTTGATTTGAAGAATCGTATGTTTAAACGTATTGTATTACATCAAGTAGTATGAAGATTAATTATAAGTATTGATGGCACTATTTATTTTTACTTTAAAACAAAGATTACTAGCTCTGTATCGATTAAGTTATAAGAACATATCAATTTCCTTAAGACAAGATTTTTATGGGTCATACATACCAATCTCTTCCTTGCTACTTTCAATGAATTGCGACAAACGTTGACATGTGACCTTCAATTCGGCAACAGATTCACAACTAGTTCTAATGGTTTTGTCAATGCTAGAATAACTGTATCCAAGAGCTTTGACGAACATCTCAAATGATCGTTGGTTGTCCCGGACAAAATGCAAGTCTCTGGCAGTGATATCGTCGGTGGTAATGTCTTCTATAAGTGTAGTAAACGCTATCTTTACCTCTTCTAAGAACCGTCCAGCCTCTTCTGATAAGCCAAGGTTCTTGCTTTTCGCTGTTAAGCATACAATATTACATATACATGTACACAGGTGACAGCAGTATTGTATAAAGTGGTTTTTGATGACAAACGTATAATTATGTAATGCACATGGTGGGAATATGATATATATTATGATTTAATGTTCATTAATTTTTTAAATGAATGAATCGAGATGAGGAGGTTCATAGATTTTATACTTAATGACCAGGTAATACACACGTTTTATACATCATTTATGATCTTAATACTGTATAGTTGTTAAACGCGGGTAGAATGTTTCGTAACATAATTATATCCAAAAATAATGTATATGAAGTTTGTGAGTTCAGTTTTACCTAACATCTTTAGCCCAGGAAGAAGGATGTGCCATTCCAGAGCTGATCTGTACAGAATACATCCAGCAGCAAGTCTGCGCTTATTTTCTAGAAAATTTGAATAGACCTTCAGAAAAGCAGATCCGCCTTTCCAAAATCCGTCAGTTTGCTGTAAGTACATATAGATAATATGAACCAGTAAAATATTGTCTGATTGAGTTTTGAATGCAAAACACTTGCCAAGCAAATTTACAAATCTTCGTGAAATCATCAATGGAATATTGATTTGGAACCATGTTTTATTGATGTTCATATTCAAACCATTTATTCTAAGTATTGTTGAAGCAATGTATGTCCATTGTAAATCTATTACCGTGACTTTGACCTTGACATGTTCATAATGGAACTATAATTAGTCCCCGGTATAGTCTTATGATAGTATGGTAATTGATTGTAATTAACATATTGAAAGCTCTTCTTAATTAGTGAGTATGAAAATTACGGACATATAACAAATTCATTGGTCAATTCCCACTTTGTCTCGAAACAAAAAATCTGACTGGGAACTAATAAAAACAACAAATACTATACTGGAACATACCTGGTTGAATGCTTCCTCCAATCGTTCTTCGAGTATATCTCTGAAAATTTCGTCTACCTCTTTAGGGAGCTTCTCAGTTCCTCCACAATAATAGTTGAAAATGGTATTTATTTCAACCTGAAAACAATTACACCACATTGTGTCAGAGGCACCACTCTGCCTGTTATGTGTTCTATGTGTTACCAGTGGTGGTATGGCAAAACATACATATTAACATATCATCTTACTCCTAGAGTTATGGTTAAGTTAAAACCGAGTTAAATCTCGAATTTTTGTCACGTGTACGTGAATAGACGATATTTAATGGAAAATGGTATATGCTTTGATTTTGATGTCGGAGATGATAATTATTATCCTTGGCTATTACATTGTAGTCGTGACCATAAAAGTTTAACCAATAAGAGCATGGGAAATAGATCACATTTTTTATGTCTTTCAAAATGAAAGTTATTATGATTCTGGTATTACCAGTCAGAGTCTATAAGGCTTTCCGCTTGCCATGACTTAGACCACGCACAGCTCTTGTCCGCGCTCAAAATACACTATTAGGCCATGGGCTAGGAGGGTCCCACATGCACCCCCCCCCAAACCTCCGAACCAATATTTTTCTGAACCCTTATGACCCACTGATCACAAATCAAAATGTTAACATTGCATAAGTTGGGATGAACTTCCGGTTATGACGTCATCAAGATGGCCGCCATCTCGAATTTGACTAAAAATTGAAAAATAGTCATAACATTGACATTTTTCAACCGAAGTAGACAAATAAGGTATCAAAATGACCATAATTGATCAACAAATACATATCAGGACCAAAAAATCCAATATATGTAGTGATTTCTACGCAGGAAATGAAAAAAATCTGATTTTAACCTCAAAAATGGAGATTTTTCAGCAAATTTTTCATATTTGGCTTGACGCAGCAAAAATGTTTCCCAACAGCAAACTATTATTTCTAATAAGGTTTTTGACCACTTATCAATCAGTTTAAGCAACGAAAACAACAAAAACCAATGTTAACATCGTATAAAATCCGGTTATGACGTCATCAAAATGGCCACCATCTCGAAATTCACTGAAAAATGAAAAATAGTCATAACATTGACATTTTTCGACTGAAGTAGACAAATGAGGTATCAAAATGACCACAATAGAACTACAAATACATGTCAGGACCAAATAATCCAATATATGTAGTGATTTGAACGCAGGAAATGAAAAAAAAAATGATTTTAAGCTCAAAAATTATAATTTTTCAGCATTTTTTTTTCATATTTGGCTTGACGCAGCAATATTGTTTCCCAACAACAAATTATTATTCGTAATCAGTTATTTGACCTCTTATCAATCAGTTAAAACAACAACAACAACAACAACAACAACAACAAAAATATATAGAAATGCAAAAGAGAATTGTTGTTATACCATCATTTGGTTTACAAAACATCACCGGATGCGGCATATGATTGTTATTTTTTCCAAACCACTGACACTACAGTTTCCTGGTGTCTTGGAATTTCCTGAATATAACATTGGCTATTAACGATTTACATCTTAACAAATTTGAATTTAAAGTTGGCTGAATATCTAAGTAGGACTTCAAAATAATTCTTTTTCATGTTCGAAATATTGTAGACTAGTAGCCTCTCAAACTGAATTATTACAGCAAAACGCCAACTAATAGCTATAGGGTATCAAATTAAAATTCCGCAAATACCATGACACTTTTCGAAACGTGTTGTGTCTTTTAGAATGAGCACATCCATTATTTACTTCCTGTGTATAACGTTAGGAAATATAAGATGGTTACTACAGTGTCACATATTTCTTTCACTAGTTCTTAATGATAATCATTTTCGTTGTGCGTGCTTTCTCGCCAGAGTGTCGTCTTCGACCTCGATGACCTGATGTGACATTACATTATCGGGTTACCATCGTGGTTCTAACTTGTCAACCGTCCATGATATAACATCAGAAACGTCGGCTTCAGGGATGTTGGAGCTCTTCCTCTTTCCTACCTTGTTTCACCTAGATTCACATATCGTATATGATGTTCCAGACTTCCCCGGCATTATGGAAAAGACACCAGATCCACATTCTGCGGAGGGTTGGGTTGGTTCTCCTTAATTCGTATGAAGCACAATTCCTCATTCTTGTGAACCTCAGTAACCATAGTTGGCACAGATGGATTCTTTGAGGTCATAGTATAGATGCGGTCTGCAGTGAAGTTTCACTCTTTGCCAAGTCTGGAAAGCACTGTAGAGAACTTTTTACTTGAGAGTCTTCAATGTTCTCTTTACGCATACACCAGATGTGACAAAACCAGCACCTTCAAGGGAGTGGGAAAAGTCAGACCAATGAAAAGCATTTAACATTTATGGCCTCATTAATGACCTCGATGATATCACCTGTGCCATTTATGGTTGCACGAGGGTCCACACGATTGATGAATAGTACTTCATACGAATTATGGAGCTATGTGCTAAGGAGAACAAATGAATGTGGATCTGGTGTAATTCCCATCATGCCGGAGAAGTCTAAAACAGCATATATGTACGATATGTTAGAATCTGAAAGAGATCCCACATCTCTGAACCTGTTGTTCCTGATATGAACTCTTGCCATGGATGGGTCATAAAAGAAGACAGGCTAGAACAACACTGGCAATGTAGTGTCACATCAGCTCATCGACGTCGAAGACGACGCTCTGACTTTCAACGAATTGGATACCGATATATCGATTACTCTGATTCGGACTGCATGTGCCAGCTACCAGATATGGCGAGTCTCTTCAGTGGATAGTGCAGTGAGGCGAGAAAGCACGCGCAATGATAATGGTTATCATTGAGAACCAGTGAAAGACATATGTGACACTGTAGTAACCATCCTTCATTTTGCTTATGCTATGCATAGAAAATAAACAATGAATCTGCTCATTTTCAAAGACACAAACGTTTTGGAAACTGCTAATGATATTAACGGAAACACAAGCTTAGCTTAGGTTACATTTGTTACGCTATCATTAGGCGTTGTGCTATAATAATTATTTTTGAGGCACTGCTAATCTACACAATTGAGGGTATAACAATAATTCTTTTTTGCATTCCTGTATATTTTTGTTGTTGTTGTTTTTACTGATTGATAGGAGTTTAAATAACTGATTACGAGTACTAATTTGTTGTTGGGAAACATTTTTGCCGCGTCAAGCCAAGTATGAAAAATTTGCTGAACAATCACCATTTTTGAGCTTAAAATATTATTTTTTTTTCATTTCTTGCGTACAAATCACTACATATATTGATAATTTGGCCCTGATATGTATTTGTTGTTCTATTGTGGTCATTTTGATACCTCATTTGTCTACTTCAGTTGAAAAATATCAGTGTTATAACTATTTTGCATTTTTCAGTGAAATTCGAGATGGTGGCCATTTTGATGACGTCATAACCGGAATTTATACGATGTTAACATTGGTTTTTGTAGTTTTTGTTGCTTAAACTGATTGATAAGTGATCAAAAAACTTATTAGAAATAATAGTTTGCTGTTGGGAAACATTTTTGCTGCGTCAAGCTAAATATGAAAAAAAATTGCTGAAAAATCTCCATTTTTGAGGTTGAAATCAGATTTTTTCATTTCCTGCGTAGAAATCACTACATATATTGGATTTTTTGGTCCTGATATGTATTTGTTGTTCTATTGTGGTCATTTGGATACCTCATTTGTCTACTTCGGTTGAAAAATGTCAATGTTATGACTATTTTTCAATTTTTAGTCAAATTCGAGATGTCGGCCATCTTGATGACGTCATAACCGGAAGTTCATCCCAACTTATGCAATGTTAACATTTTGATTTGTGATCAATGGGTCATAAGGGTTCAGAAAAATATTGGTTCGGAGGTTTGGGGGGGGGGGGGTGCATGTGGGACCCTCCTAGCCCATGGCCTATATAGGTACATTGTTAAAAACAACAAGCTTACAGTAAGTGTTTCCCCTGCTCTCAATTACACTTCTCTAATCTATTGTCATTTGTTATTGCTTTGTTATGCTAGCATTGTACATGTATGACGTTTGCACAAATTCTGTCTCAAGTTATGGTCCGGAAACGAAAATTTGTGAAACAAACTATTTTTAGTAACAGTAATATTTTGACCCCAGATTCAATCCCTAGCTATGTTTTCACCTATGTTACCATTGTATGAAGTTTGAACCAATTCCATTGCTGTGTTCTCAACTCATCATCCAGAAACTGAATTTTTGAAACAATTTATTTTCAGTAACAGGGACCTTTGTAGTTGACCTTTTGACCCCAAATTTAATTCCAAACTGTATTTTTCCATATGCTATACCATTGTGTGAAGTTTGATCGAAATCTGTTGAGATTTTCTCAAGTTATTGTCTGGAAACTAATATTTTGAGGAAAAATATATTTTTAGTAACAGTGACCTTTGTAGTTGACCTTTTGACCCTAAATTCAATTCCAAACTGTTTTCCCCAAATGCTTCCATTGTATTAAATTTGATCAAACTTATTTTTTTTCAAGTTATCGTCAGGAAACGAAATCCGGACGGACGGACGGACGTTCTGACAGACAGACAGACGGGTGTAAACACTTTATAACCAGCTTACCCGCGGTGATTGGAACTCTGAACCTTTAAATACGGGGAACCCCAACCAAACTTCGCAAATCGCACGATGCTACAAATTTTTGGTAATTTTAGGACGGAACGAGCTGATATGTGCCATATCTCTTTCCAATAAACTAAATACAGTAAGGACGTTAAAACTATCTAGTATGCTTGCTAAAAACAACATTCATATCTTTAAAGTTTTGTGACAATTCCAATTACATTTACTATGCTTAATTTTTGCGTAGTTATCTTTTGATTTTTAAAATTCAACAATGACTACAAAGACTGATAAAAGCTGTGCTTACTTTTGATGCGTGTTGCCGAAACTGATTACACACAGACGTCTTCCATGCTTTCATTCTGTGGAAACAAATAACTCGAAATAAGAACAAAAAGAAAGGCATGATTACGATTATTTCGCTATTTGTTATTATTACTTTAAATAGTTTAATTGATTTATTCATTGATTTCCTTTAAAATGTATTTTTGATAGTCTTAAGTATTTGGAGAATGTAGTGGAAGACATTACGTTTTGCTTCTCCCAGTCGACTCACTGATCTCTTTTGGGTTTAGCAAGCGGTCTGCTGTCTGTAAAAGATAAATATATAAACATGTGTACAATGTTAAAAATAGTACAATGTTCCCGTTCCCTCAATTCCATTAATGAAAGCTGGTCGTACCCAAATATAGAAATCTTGCATTGTGACGTCATGTTATATGACGTCACAATCACTTTCGGGGTTGATATATGATTTCAACAGATCAAGGTCGTACCCAAATACAGCCGAAAGGGACTTTTTATGAGGTCAGGATACGCTATTGTGACGTCACCATTCAGCAAGATGTGACGGGGGGCCGCGGGTTTATCTCAATCAATGGGCCCTGCCAAAAACTGTTTGTACTTGTTGTATTTTGTTTTAGATAGTAAGTGAAATGCTTCTATACATATTTTCTGTATTTAATAGATATAATCTTACTCAATATTGGGTAGAAGGACTACTCAATATCATGAAGAGGAGATATATGTGCATTTACAGTATACGTGTATATAAAGAGATTACATTAATACAATAAAACAGATATCGACATGTTTTCAGGTGGATACTGTGGTGCCTCAACCCGCGAAAGTGATATAACCTTTGGCCTTCGGTCTTGGGTGATATCACTTCCTCGAGTTGATAAATCACAGTATCCACCTGAAAACAGGTCGATATTTGCATACTAGAGGAAATTATACAACAATGAGCATTGACTGTACTACACTCTGAGTCTGTCTGGTTTTGCTGCTGATTTTTAAGATAATAATAATGTCGAAGATAAGTGACGACGACAGTGACGACGACGACAATGACGATGATTATGAATACTTATTGAGTTGTGATGATGGATACAGGTGCTACAGTGCCGACGAAAGGTCATCTATCTATTTCATCTAATAGCAACGGGAGCAGACAAATTAGTGTTTTTCTTCAGTAACAACAGTTACTTAAATAATGCACTATTCCGATCATTGCAAAAGGTTTTAGTGTTTTTTTACTTCAGAATAAAAGTATCTAACATCCTTAATAGCATCCAAAATAGAATCCGTGGTATCGTATTGCTGGTCCTGGCAGTTTATTTTATATGCATTTTGCGCTAATTAGACACACATATATATAACAGATCATTGTCCAAAGCATAAAAATTGCTTTTGCTCTGTCGGCGGTAGACCACCTTTGCGGTGGACTTAGAAACATTTGAACGATGTCTTTTAAAGAGAGAAACAAATGTATTCAAGGTATCATACCGATATTTAATATTGGGACTAAACTAGTTTAATTCATTATTAATCATCAGAGTATTTTGTAGCCGTACAGTTGAAATTAAAACGTATATTTATTTATTACATCATTGTACTAAATTTGAAATAACAATTTCTTAATTCGCTGTTTGCATTATGTTTGGTTTGGTTTTATAAGTTTAACGTCCTATTAACACCACATGGGATTCCAACTCGTGACACCGAAATGAAAGGGTAGTGGTAATATATCAAAACACCTCTATTTGTTTGCATCAAACTATTCCTACCTTCACAAGTAATTTCAGGGTACCATTGCATTGTTGGAATAACTGTTTTGCAATGGATTTTACTTTTGTGAACGCTTTATTCCGTTCCTGTGAAGAAACGGTGCTGTGATGTACATGTTGAGCTCGCCATTCCTCTTGAATAGCCACGATGACTAAAATTATTGAATCAACCAACGATTCACTGTGGCTGCCCAGTTGATGGAGTAGATCACACAATTGTTCTGTGGCTATGCGACACTGTGTTGCAGTATTCTCTTTAGAGCTAGTTGATGTTGGCGTTTGGCTGCAATGAAGAAGATCATTCCACTTCATGTGATACATACATTATACCTTGATAATGGAACAAATCCACATGATATTATTGACAAAAAAGCACAACTTTATCCGGCAGTAGTTATCAGACAGTATGTACGACGGATGCAGGATACATTTGTATATATAACTTCTATACCAATTACTCAAATTATCTCACTTAAATGTTTGGCGATCTTACCTTATGGAGACTTCGTCATTTTCTTTAGCTAGGGCTTTTGTCAAATGGATCAAGAGCTGCCGAAGTTGCTATAATGCCAATATAAAGTTCAGTTAAATGTTATCAACATTTTATTCAAAAGGAGACATAACAACAATATCTGAAACATGAACCAAAATATTTGTTGAAATAAGTCATCTTTGCAAGCAAGATAGATATACAGTATCAAAAGAAATCACCAAAGAAAGTGACTAATGCTACATCACATTGAGACGACCTATTTTAACCTCGACCATTTTGGACGTGTTTATGCAGATCAGGCGTCAATCTCTTAATTTCCTTTTACTCTATTCTTTATGCCAACATAATGTTAAATGAAGTATAAAGTAAGAACAAGCGTATTCATTATACAAAGGAACCAGAATTATTGTGATCGCTCAGCCCATTGTCATTGACAGAATGTGACCGATACGGTTACAACATTCAAGGGTTTATTATTACTCTCCTTTATATCCACCTGTGGGCTCATCTAAGAGTACACAACTGATTATTTCTTCTTCATCTTATTATTACTAAATATACGCTGGCTGGATATTTTTACCACGACACTACCAAAGAGAACGATACATAAATCAGTAGCAATTTTTCCAGCCTATTTACAACTCTTACTCGTCGCTGCCATTGAAATAATTAACAAAACATATGCATCATAGAGCATGGAACATATGTGCAGTTATAGAAATCGCATGCTATTTACCTTTTCAAACTGACTGTTCAGTGTAGATGTCTGGTATAAATGCCTTATTCCAGCGGCGAGGACCAAGTCAGGTGATACCCAGTTGGTATCGATAAAGCATGCAGAGAACCGCAGCGGTGGTACACATGCTGCTAGTGTCATTGGCAACATCGTGTCCAGATTGAAGAAGCATATATGGTTTTCCCAGAAAGGAAAATGGCTGGATGAAACAAAAATTATTTTCGTGATAATGAGGATATTAAAATTATAGTATTTTCGTTTAAAACCAAACGATTCCATGCCTTTCAATGCATTATTTGTTGGACTAATAAGGCATTTCAATAAAACAAAACAACAAATCATAATTACTGTACCTCACACTCGAGAGCTTTTGTACCGTCCTCTCGATGATGTCTTGTATCCCCTGATCCCCCCACTCGGGCTTCTTTACATCGAAGGTGATCACTTCAAAAGGCCTGAGACCAGAGAGGAAATGTATCATTGGTATACAATACAACCAGTAAGCTTCATAAGCAGGTAACGCTTCCATCGACGCTTTGCAAAGTGCTACCGTTGTTTTCCTGAACCGATCCCTGAAATGACATATATTGCAATAAGCACCACACCAATAGGATATGGTGTCACAATATAGTACCTAGTAGGATGTTCTTTATTTTTTTATAGAAAACATGACAGATTATATTGACCTAGTTCATTAACTCACTGTTACCACTTACATTTTAACATATACATGTAATCAACCAATTAACATTCTCCTTTTTGTTTGATCTGACAAAGTTCGTAACTCGTATGTTACCTGTCAGTACTCCGATGGCGTCCATACAGCTTTGTAAGCTGAGAGGAAAACTTTCGTTGTTCTTCGGGATCTGAAGGTGGAGTGACTGCTTTGATAATGGCCTTATATTGTTCAGTTTTCAAACATTTTGGGTTTCTTTCAAGTGCCAGAGAAATGGTAGTGATAACTTTGTTCACTTTATTAAATCTTTCGTGACTTTCTTCATATTTTGCTAAATTAAATAGCAGGGCCTCGACACACATGGCGATTATTTCATCTTTCTGTAAAGGAAATACAGAATAAATTAAAAAGAAGTTGAAGATCGTCGATAGTTCTCTCATTAACAGCAGTCTTAAGGTCGACGATATCGTAATGATTTGAAATACTGATTATTTTGATAATGGGTATTACATACATATATACCTTTAGCACTTTTAAATAAATATATGCATTGTTATTTATTAATGATATGCTATTTTGAGTGATAGAGAAAACATAATAAAATGACTGAAAGCCAATGTACTGCCTATTTCAAAAGTTTGGATACACTGCTGAATTAAAGTTGAAAATAACACCTTGTAATACTTTCGAAACATATACATAAATACAGATGTATTTACATCGGCGACTAGGACATCCGTCCATTTATTTAAAAAAAAACCAAGATTATTGTCAACATGTCTATACAGTATGGTACGTTGTCCGATGTCCTCATTGTTTTTAAACATTACCAAAGGTAAATCTTAAACAAGATATCCCAGAGGGATCCTTGCGCCCACCAAAGATTAATATATGTCTACAATTGAAACTTAAACGATCCCTAAGTATCAAAATCCAAGATGGAGGTCTGTCGGCCATCCCAAAATGATATGCATACTACGGGAATCTACATATTAATTTTTAGAAAGATCCCTTCAGTACTTTCTGAGAAATAGCGGTGCCACACTTTATCTGCCAAAATCCAACATGACAGACTGGTGGTTATCTTGTGAATATATCGATCCCAAAATGTAATATGCACAACAAGGGCCTAAGGAAATTGTTAATGAACGGGAGAAAAGACGGACGACGTACCATGGGCGATTTAAATAGCTTACCATCTGATGATAGGGGGTTACAATTTGTACATCTTTGCATATGTTAATATTGTACTGGAAATTCATTTTGACGTCATGGCTTGACGTTAGTGAGCAATGTCAGAGTTCGAGAACGTCGGGCAAAATGGCGGCCTCTGCTCTCTGCTGGTTTTCGCAACTATTAAATTATTATTAAATCAAAACGACAAATAATAATCTTTACTCTAAACGTAATTCGGAAAAAAATAAGATAATTGAAAAAAAATCCAAATCAGCGACGTCGGACCGCTGAAATGCACTTAATAATTTGCTGCTAACTCATGCTGAGGTATTTCAAGGTTAGGTTGCTATACAACATAACGTTATATCGGATTGGTAGCTCTTTTTTAGATAAGTGCGTTGACTTACCTTGTCAACTTTTCTGTCAGGTTCCAATGCCAAATTTAATTGCCTTCCTATCGCTGCTATGACTATCTCAGCTGACAACCAGCTTCCACCAAAACATTCTTTAAATCGCTGCGGAGGTACACAGGCAGCCAACGTTGCTGGTAAAAGCATATCCAACTCGAAGAAGACTGAGCAATTTTTCCAGAATGATAAAGTTCTTGAAATAAATATTTTGATTATTAATACACAATTCATCAAAGGAGTAAGGAAGAATATTGCTGAGACATACTACAGTGGACCAGCGATAATCCGAACACTCGCTTCTGTATTACGATTTATCCCTGACTGCTGGATTACATTAATAATATAATCCGTTCTCATCTTCGATTCTCCAGGGGATATATTCTCACATGGAATATCTCAAAATGGAAGTGTGTGCGACAACGGATGTGGAGTAGTTTGATCGTTGAATAAACATCGGAAGAAACGAATATCGATACAATGTATAGTTTTAAAGACGATCGTCGTCCTCTGTAAAGCTGCAAACGGAGTCCCTGCCTTTAGTTTAGCTACGACATACTCCAAGGGTGGATATATCGATAGGGAGAGCAACCCTGGATTATCGAGGATGATTCTTTCCATGATATATTTGTCCGGATTGTGAATTGTCTGTACTATTGGTATCCGGATTACCACGGGCACGCTGCATTCGATTCATGTTGAGATTTAAAGTAATTTCAGATAAAATATAGAAATTAACTTTTTGAAATAATAACGCATATTTACAATTATAAAAAAAAAGATTCAATTTTTACTGTAGGCATTTTTCTTGTTTAACGATATTTAGGTAAAGTAGATAAAACACATTTTTAATATGATGTTTCAATATGATGTTATTTTATCTGTTGTGTCTTACACCATTCATTAAACAAGTCATCTGACTACCTCGGCAATAGTCAAATCAATCATATATGGTGTCATGGTAGCCACCTTCGATTTGGGATCAACCAGATCATATCAAGATCCTTTCATGCAAGTTTCAGCTAAATCGCACCAGTAGAACTTGAGAAGCAGTTCAAAATGTGTTTTCAAGATGGCGGCTGTGGTGGGCATCTTGGATTTGGGATCGACCCGAAAAATAACAACACTTTGTCGGGACCATGTAAGGATAATTTCACGCAAGTTTTAGCTAAATCGCACTTGTAGAACTTGCGAAGAAGTTCAAAATGTGTTTTCAAGATGGCGGCTGTGGCGGCCATCATGGATTTTGGATCGACCCAAAAAATAACAACAGTTTGTCTGAACCATGTAAGGATCATTTCCTGAAAATTTCAGCTAAATTGCACTTGTAGAACTTGAGAAGAAGTTCAAAATGTGTTTTTGAAGATGGCGGCCATCTTGAATTTTGAACCGACCCGAAAAATAACAACACTTGGTCTGGACCATGTCAGGATCATTTCATTCAAGTTTCAGCTAAATCTTACTTGTAGAATTTGAGAAGAAGTTCAAAATGTGTTTTCAAGATGGCAGCTGTGGCGGCCATCTTGGATTTCGGATTGACCCGAAAAAGAACAACACTTTGTCGAGACCATGTCAGGATCAATTCATGCAAGTTTCAGCTAAATTGCACTTGTATAACTTGAAAAGAAGTTCAAAATGTGTTTTCAAGATGGCGGCTGTGGCGGCCATCTTGGATTTCTGATGGACCCAAACAATAACAACACTTTGTCGGGACCATGTCAGAATCATTTCATGCAAGTTTCAGCTAAATCGCACTAGTAGAACTTGAGAAGAAGTTCAAAATGTGTTTTCAAGATGGCGGCTGTGGTGGGCATCTTGGATTTGGGATCGACCCGAAAAATAACAACACTTTGTGTCGGGACCATGTCGAGATCATTTCATGCAAGTTTTAGCTAAATCGCACCAGTAGAACTTGAGAAGCAGTTCAAAATGTGTTTTCAAGATGGCGGCTGTGGTGGGCATCTTGGATTTGGGATCGACCCGAAAAATAACAACACTTTGTCGGGACCATGTAAGGATAATTTCACGCAAGTTTTAGCTAAATCGCACTTGTAGAATTTGCGAAGAAGTTCAAAATGTGTTTTCAAAATGGCGGCTGTCGGGGCCATCTTGGATTTCGGATCGACCCGAAAAAATAACATCACTTGGTCGGGACCATGTCAGGATCATTTTATGTAAGTTTCAGCTAAATCACACTGGAAGAACTGGAAAAGAAGTTCAAAATGTGAAAAGTTAACGCACGACGCATGGCGGACGGCGGACGGCGACGGTAGAAACTTGACGACTACAGGTCATCCTGACCCTTCGGGTCAGATGACCTAAAAACTGAACCACAATTAGGTTTTTTTTAACAAAAAGAGAATTCAGTTGATAAATGTATCAATCAATATATATTTCTCATTAACTGATTAGATAAGATTTACTTGGTTCACACAATTCATCAATTAATTTTTTATTAACCAAAAAATAAATAAATAAATAAATACACACGGTCACTCTGCCCATGGTCACATGTGCAATATTTATGGATACATGTATGATACTCATTTAATATATATTGACTCTGCCGAGCAAAAACGTTATCGTGACGTCATGACAGCAGCAACAGAATGACGTCAGAATATTGAGGATGTCGGGACAAAATAACTGCCTACAATGGATTTTGATGTTGACAATCTTCGAAATGCAGTTTGAAATGGATGTGATAAAATATGTGTTACATTCATACGAGATGCTATGAAATTCGTCTCGATTTTTTCTGTTTGTCATGGCTCGCGAGTATAAATTAAAATCTCAATTAAGATGATCATTCAATTAGGAATCTATGTATATATTGAAAGATGCTCCACCGCTGACAAATGGTATTTTTTCACTATAAAAAACAGGAGCAGACGATTTAGTATTTTTCTCCAGTTACAATAGTCACTTACTTTACACCATAACCACCATTGAAAAGTTTGAGCTTCTAATTTTACTTCAAGTTAAAAATATGAAAAATAATTAATTGCATCCCGAAAAAATTCCGTGACACGATATGCTATATGGAATGAAGTACTGATTGCGCATGCACCAAAAGCGAAGTAAATTATTTCATATTATTTTTTGTGTTAATTAGGCATATATATGCACGATTAAACACCAATTATTGTTCAAATGATTAACATCATTTATGCTCTGTCGGCGGTGGAGCAACTTTAAGATACGAGACCTCAAAATCGGATGTCTATCGTACCATTACCTTACACCTGAAAGTTTTAGTTTCGTCTTCTCCACGATGTCCTCTATCCCATGATCCCCCCAATTCGGCCTTTCAACATTAAAAGGGGTCACTGTGAAAGGCTCCTGACCGGAGAGAAAATTATCATAGGTATACAATACAGCCAGTAAGCCCCATCAGCAGGTAACACTTCCATCGACGCTTTGCAAAATCCAATCAATTGTTTCCTGAACCGATCTCTGAAATGTTTGAAAGATAATGCGTGTCAAAATTCAGCAGATATCAACCTTACATGTATACTATTTGCCTCCCTAACTTTTATACTTTCGATATTTACCGACTTTTGTAAATTTCGTATTCGCATGTTAAACAATTTATTATTTTAACGTGTACACATTTAAAATAGCTCGGAAGTATCCGAACTATTCCGATCTATTCCTATCTGTACGGGTATTGCCGATATTGACCACGTGATACGACTCGGGAGATTCCTATCTATATTGATGTTCCGATGTCGGTCACGTGATGCAACTCAACTAGGTTTTCCGATTATACCCGAAAGCTTGAACCATGAAGTTGACTGTTGCGGTTCCGTCAAAACGTTTGATATTTCATGCGACATTTGCCTCTATGTCAATAGTATATTGGTGCTTTCATGGATCTGAACCATCATATATGTGCATCCATATTCACATAGTGTATGTTTTTATGAGAGTTTGTGATGGTGAAAATTAAAAGAAATAAGTTTAAGGCGATGGATAATATCTTAAAGGCAGATGATAATTTTGTTCAATACATTTTGGTTTTTGCAAAATATATCGTAAATATAAAAAGATTTAATTTCAGCTTTACCTCTGGTCTTGATGTTTGAGCCGCTGAGAGAAGGCATTTTGTTCCTCCCGATCGGTAGGTGGGGTGATGGCGATAATTATAGCCTTGTACTGCTCTATCGTTAAACATTTGGGGTTCTCCTGGAGATATTCAGCAAGGATATCCATTAAAGTCGCCACTTTCCTCAGGAAGTCAATTCCATTTCCCAAGTCAGATATCAGGACTTTGGCATATCCGGCAACGCTTTCCTCTTTCTGTAATTCAAAATAGTATCCGTGGCCATCTACATAATTTTCCTTTCCTTTATATTCATATTCTACAGCCAGGTTAGGGTAGTTTCTGTTTTGCTTTTAGTTGGAATGATCAGGATAACAATTTAGTGTGATACCTAGTTATTTTCCCATTTTCATTACTTCTATAGTTCAGACAATACGAGTTTTTTCCTAATCACATCAAAATAGTGATCAATCTTCGTTTTGAATAAAAAACGTTATTTGTTTTTCAGTATCACTAATGCTGACTTAAAGTATTACAGAAGAGTTTCTGTTGTAAAAAGTTAATTCTTAATGCATTTTCTTACTTATGACGTTTATATCCAGTTAATGATAAGGACTTACATTTCCGCCGATATTCTGTAAACCAACTTAAAGTCGCGTGCAAATAAATATCGCGTATTTCCTGGGTGATTGGTTCTTGAGAAAATCAATCATCATGACAGAGTGTACTCTACAAGTACAATACAGTACCTCAAGTGTTAACCGCGGGGTTCGCTCGGCGAGAACATATGAAAATAAGTTGATTGACACTATCTTATAATTCATGTTTCTTACAAAAATGTATATCACAATTCACAAAAGCAACATACAAAAATCAAAAATGAAATTAAGATATACTCACACTGATGTTTCGCGGATCAAAGTACCGACTGTAAAGATTGTCCTGTATCTCACTGTAACGGTCAAGGAATCCTGTCATGGTGAATTCTTCGTCTTCCTGAAAACTTGGATAGTACTCTGTACATATCCTGAAAACTTGGATAGTACTCTGTACATATAGGCTCGACAGTGTCAAGTATAACACTCCTGTCTATTCCAGAGGAAAACAGCTTAACAAAAGCATTCCTAGAATCGATCAAAGCGACTCCATCCAACACCTTCACTTTTGGACTGTGTTTCGGGACAACGTCAATAGCATTAATCTCTGAAACAGGATATAATAGAACTATATCTATAAGTTGTTATCCTTCATTTAGACAGTGGCAAACCACGACCACATTGTATTTGTCATCCATCAAAACCAAATCACATGCTCACCATTGTTCCACACACACTGTAGTTTGTGATCATTATGTCATTTCAATTGGTAACCATGCAACCAAATGCTATTTAAATAAACATTGTGTCTGTCATTCCTTGATAGTGTCCTGACTACAATGGCAACCAACATTTTTGAAAAGTCTATTTCTTTGAGTATTTACTGCATTAAGTTTTCTAGAGAATATTTTTGAGATCTTATTTCAACACCTTCAGACAGAGACGTATATACACATCTATTATGAGGGCGGAGCACTTCTAGGGTAACAAATACATGAAAATATAAGAAAAAACTCAATCTTCAAATTTCAATCCTACACACTGACAGCTTCGGTTT
This sequence comes from Argopecten irradians, assembly GCF_041381155.1. Lineage (NCBI taxonomy): Eukaryota > Metazoa > Mollusca > Bivalvia > Pectinida > Pectinidae > Argopecten > Argopecten irradians. The sequence goes on from NC_091140.1 coordinate 26,350,990, forward strand.
GCGACCGCCATTGTTTACCCACTGTCAAAAAAATCCCATCAGCGTGAATGCGATATTTTGAAGTCAGCTCATTATATAATCAAGCGGTTCAAACGCTTTCATGATCCGACGAACGTTATCCTCAAAATGTTCTTTTTAACTTTTAACTTTTTAACTGCATAATTAAAGGTTACTGAAATATCTGGCTGCGCCCTTTAAGGTCTTGCCTTCAGTCATATCATATATATATATTGATTCATGAAAGCAAGATTCATTCCTGGTGCAGTAATTACCTTCATCTGTAAAGCTCAGTAATCGGTGACGAACATCTCTACACGTATCATGCCAGTATTCAGGTACCCATGATTTACCGTCTGGACTGAATTCGTATATGTACTGAAATTTGTTTCCATTTGCTAGCCATTCTTTCGGAATCATTGCGTTTCCGATACATCTTCGATATCCTTCACATCTTGGACCTTTCCTAAACAGAGATCCAAATGGCATTTGGTTGTGCAGTGATAATCGCCAGATCAACGATAAATGCCTTCTTTGCTTTTTCCGCTTTACTTCACAGCGTCAACCATTGACATTCATGAGACCCAACATTTCTAATATTTCTCAAAAGTGAACACATATAATGATGGACCACGAGATAATTAGAAATTAAGATTGACCCGTTTAATAATTTTAGTAGTGTTATCGTATTGAGATATTCGAAGAAAAAGCAAAAAAACACAAAAAAATCACTAAATAACCAACGGCTACAACATGATACAGATGGTGTATTTATGAGAGTACATTTGGTCAAAGCAAAACAGAAGCATTTCTTTTCATAAAATAAGAAATCCAAGCAGGAAATTGATGAACCTTGTTGATAATCTATTCTGTATTTTCGTAGTACATTTGTACAGATATTTTATGTTATATATACGTTTATTTATATAATGTATATTTTTAGGGGGAGAGACGTAATTTGCATTCATAATATTATGAAAATGTAATAAATACCCACCTGCAAAGAAAATAATTCTTTGAGTAAAGACGGAATATTTGCATAGTTGCGTATTTACGTTTAGAACCAACCTGATTTTTGATACTGATGACTCAAGCTTGACTTTGTGACCCTTATTATTCACTAAACAAAGCAGTCTGATGTTTGTGCGCTGGTTTTTCTGTCTTGTACTTGGATGCAGAAGGAAATCAAATATGATGTTCAAATCCCCCTGGGGCGTAAGTTTTCTGCAACATAACATCAGTATTATCTTCGTTATGTATTGATTTACTGAAAGCAATGATAACATATTATGAAATAATAACATTTAACATATGCGTAGTAATAAATGCTGGTAGAATTAGTAGTATACAGCAAAAATCATGTGACCCATATCACACAGCCAGTCGGGAAATGCATATAACGGTTCAAAAAATCGTATCATGATTTTCCGAACTCTTCGTTTCCCGAATAGACGTGTACAGCTCTTTTCACACCGATGGTCAACACATGTCATCTTATTAGGCCAAGACACCAAAGTTGAAAAATGGTTTGCGTTCATTCGCCGATAGATACATCAAAAATGATTACATTGCCAGACTAGAAGTTGTAAATAGCGAAAATTTCAAATTCAGAAAATGTCAACAACGCGATAACAAGCCGTTGGTGCAATACATAACAATTATGAACCTTTGTTGAGGACCATATGGTGTTTATTGCCCGAGTAGAATAAATATTGACCGAGGGCGTAGCCTGAGGTTATTGTTTTGAACTCTACAAGGGTGATACCTATGAACCGACGAAAAAGTCTTTAATTTCTATATTAGAGATGTCATTTCTTTAACAAATATCAAAATTAATCCCTATGTGTATATTGATTACAATTGACAGCATTAGCATTGACCAAAGAACGCCATCCTGAAGAATGCAACGTTTGGACAATGAAGTTTGACTTATTGACTCGGTGTTTCTAAAAATGGAAACATCGAGTCAATATGCTATATATTTAACGTCACTTGACCTTGTATTAGCCAATGAGAATAACGGAAAATCAGAGTATATCTGATATATTTGATTGATGTTTAGCTATGAGACATGGAGTGTCGGTAGGGTTTGAGGGTGGGGGATCGGGGGTTGTTGGTGGAGGGAAGGGGTAAAATGTGAGTCAGTATTACGTCCGTGCCGTCTTGTTGCAATCCGTTTTGATTTCGCATACACTTTGCAGACGTAATAAGATATATCTTATATAATTTCCTAGTGTTATTGAAATATTTAACCAATTAGATTTCAAAGTTGGAGTGTATGATAAACAGGATAAATCATGATAAAAGCATATGACATATGACCAGCTACAGCCCTCGGTAGGGGTGTTAACATCGGATTTTATCAACATTCAATACTCTCTATATATTATATCATATTTTATTATATGGCTGTGTGTTTTGCTCGCTACTGATTGGCTGAAACTACACTTTCCCGCCACGATACAACACGATATCCACAAGAAAATTTCGAACTATGCATTGTGACGTCATCCCAGGTTGATATAAGATTCGAAAACCCCCAGGTCGTATCCAAATATAGAAATCTTGCATTATGACGTTATGTAAAAAGACGTCACAATCACGATTGTATAAGATTCCAATGGGTCCAGGTCGTACCCAAATATAGCGTAAAGGGAATTTCATTGACGTCAAATATCTATTGTGACGGCATCATTCAGCGAGATGTGTCGGGGAGCCGCATGTTAACTGGAATCAATGTAACCCTGCCAATATCTGCGTGTACATTTTTGTCAGATTTTTTAAAATAATAAATAAAATGTATTAGATGGTGTTTTCTCTATTTTATTAACCTTCATTTTTATCTTCAAAATTATTCAACAAAACTATTGAGAATCGGGAAGAGGGGTTGCTCAATATCATGAAGAGGAAATACATGTACATCTACATGTAGTCAAATGGTTTACATTATTAAATGCCATATACTTAAACAGATATTTACCCCTGTTTTCAGGTGGATACGGTGATTTATCAACTCTCGAAAGTGATATAACCCTCGGCCTTCGGCCTCGGGTAATATCACTTCCTCGAGTTGATAAATCACCGTATCCACCTGAAAACAGGTCGATATTTGTATAACATTACATAATATCATATTGTATTACATAATATTATATATGGGATCTTACATGAGTGTTCATTTCATATGTGATTTTATGAAACGAGTCTAAGAAGTTTTTATTTTTGCGAGCCTTTGCGAGCAAAAATTAAAACTTCGAGACGAGTTTCATAAAATCTCATACGATATGAATACTTTAAGATACTTTTTATCACATAACTCCAAATACCTACATAACAAAGAATTTCACGTAAAAATGTATTCCGAAAGTCCAGCAAAGGCCGCCATTTTGTCCCGCCGTCCGCGTAATCCTGACGTCTCGTCATTTTTCCTGACGTCATTTTATTGTTTCTGTCTGACGTCACAATGAATTTCCAGCCAATAAAAATTGCTCCAGGTCATATTACACTAGTGACATACGCAAAAATATCACACGGGCAAAATCACCGAATATCAGGCGGGTTATGTAATAAATTATATTACACTGTATATCATTTATAGATTTTTCGTAATAGGCTTTTAAGTAAATATTATAGGGTCAGTGTAAAATTTATGTAAAAGCGTAGCCAAAATACTCACTTTTCATGTAAACCAGAGGAATTTAAAGTACCCAGATTGTCTTCACCCTGCTGATAAGAAATAACTTAAAGTAGTTAAGAGACCGTGCCAATAAGCATCGAGCATCGTACACTATATTAGTGAAAAGTGTGAAAATCACAGAAGTTGATGATTGTTTGTTTATTTTTTACATATAAAGAACTAATTATAAAAAGTTGGTTGATATGAAAATTTTTTTTGTGTATTCATGGCAACCGGGGGTATATACAATTATATATGTGAAAAAATGCATTAATCTAAAAATAACGAAACTTCTTAAAATTTATGCCATGTTTCATAATGCACAACATTTTAAATTGATTAAATCCTTATAGGAGTATGAAAAAAATAACAAAAAATATGTTTTCATAATTTTCTTTAGATCCAAGAGGCCGGAAACCCCCAAAATATTAGTTAAAATATGTTGAAATGTTGCTAAAAGTAATGAAATATTTCTCAAAATCCATACATTGCTTGATAATGTTATTTATTCTAAAACAATAAGCATTAACTGGTTAAAAATAATCAATAATAAAATTGGGTAGAAAAATGAAATTGAAAGAATAAATTATATACTTTTCCTGTGAATTTCCTGAAATTTGGCATAATTTAGCATTTGGATTATCTCCCTTGCCAGTGATTGAGTATATAATTACCTCCCTTGCCTGGAACTCTCCATTCATGAAACAACAAAAGGCGATCTATTTACAGAACAGCATGTTTTCAAGCCTGCATAAATTTGCTGTTAACTATGTTTTTGGCCTTAATATGTGTGGAGGAATGGAGAAGTGACAAGATTACTTTTGGTAAGTTTTTTTATTATGTAAATGTTGTAATGAGACAGAAATGGAATGAATTCCAACAAAAATCACTTCATATTTTCTATTCTACTGCCGGTGCCATTCTTGTTAGTAGGCCTAACAGTTGTATGTTGTACTTAATTGAAATACTTATTTTCATAACATAACCTTATAGCTATATATAGTTTGATGAGAGTACATTAACCAGTGGCAGAATCAAAGACAAGTCCGGTGGGGATGGGGGTGGGTGGAGGGGGGCGGTCGCATGATTGTCAAAACTTTTTCAACCCTTCTGGATCCATCACTGATCATGACCAAAAGGTAAAGATAAATTGATAAAAATTTTGAAGAAACTGACTATTTTTATACTATCTAGAATAATCTAGGTGTATAAGTTATTATAAATATACATAAAAACAGGCAATATTTAGAAAGTATAAGTAACTTAGAAACTTGGAAACCAACTTCCAGGAAAACCTCTTTGTAGAAATTATGCTGAATAACAGCAGGAAATTACTAATTGGTCTTGTTTATAGATCAGACTCCGGCACAATAGAGAATAACAACAATCTACAATTACTCTTAGATGAAGTTTCAAGTAAAGGATACACGGACATATTGATAATGGGAGACTTTAATTACCCTAATATCAACTGGAACCTGTGGAACACAAGAGGCAATAGCACAGAATCTCAGGAATACAAATTTCTACAAAAACTTCAAGATAACTTCTTCTCACAGCACGTGGATCAGCCAACAAGATGGCGGGGTAATGATAATCCCCATATATTAGATCTTGTATTAACTAAAGAAGATAATAGCATCTCAAGCATCGAATATCTCAGTCCACTAGGGAAAAGTGATCACTGCGTTCTTTCTTTCTTTGTAGAGTGTAAAGTTAACACAGTCACCCAGACAAAAATTAAGAAATGCTACAATAAAGCAAACTACCCGGAAATAAACAGAGAAATAAGAGAGCTACAATGGGAAGATATTTTGAATGAAGGAAACAGTGTTAATGAGAACTGGATAATATTTAAAAACATCTTAAAGGAAATTGAGGACAAATTTGTTCCAACAAAATCCTTCAGGATAGGTTGCAGTAATATCAACAGCTTTCCAGCAGACAAGCATACTTTAGAACTAATCAGGAAAAAAAACTCACTCTCTACGAAGGCTTTCACAAGTAAAGACCCTGAAATAAGGAAGGACTACAACAAGATAAGAAACAAAGTAAGAAATGCCACCCGGAAACTTAGGAAAGAATTTGAGTACAACCTGGCAAATAAAGCAAAATCAAATCCCAAGGCCATATGGAGATACATTAATTCTAAATCAAAAGTGAAAGCTGGTGTGGGAGATTTATATATAGCATACCAGATGACAGGAGCTCTCTTAAGGTTTCACAGGATAAACAAAAGGCGGATGTGCTAGCAACATTTTTCAGTCAAGTATTTGTAACTGAGCAAAGCGAAGATATACCTAGAATTAGAAACATAACAGTAACTGAGGACATGATACCTCTCCAAATCAACAGACAGCAAGTACACAACTATCTTTCAAAACTTAAAACAGAGAAATCACCCGGACTGGATGAACTTCACCCTCACTACTTGAAAAACACAGCAAATTCTATAAGCATACCACTAACAATCCTGTTCAATCAGTCACTGACCACCGGAGATCTACCACTTGATTGGAAAAATGCTAGAGTCTGCGCCATATACAAAAATGTGTGACAGATGTGAAGCTGGAAATTACCGCCCGGTCAGTCTAACCTCAGTTGTATGTAAAATACTGGAAACCATAATAAGGGAGCACATAACGAAACACATGAGGACCAACAAGTATTTTTCTACAAAACAGTACGGCTTCATATCCGGAAGGTCTACTTCTCTACAACTACTTGAAGTTTTAGATAAATGGACACATGCACTGGACAATGGTCATGCTATTGATTGCATATACATGGATTACAAGAAGGCCTTCGACACGGTCCCTCACCAACGTCTCCTCAATAAACTAGGCGCGTATAACTTCTCAAGTCAACTTATCACTTGGATTTCAAACTTTCTTACAGGAAGGCATCAAAAAGTCACAGTTAACGGGGAAGATTCAGAGTGGACAAAAGTCACTTCTGGAATACCACAAGGTTCAGTGCTCGGACCACTTCTCTTTGTCATCTTCATTAATGAGCTCCCTAATCTAGTAGACTCCGAGATATATCTTTTTGCAGACGACACAAAAATTTTCAAAGTAATTTCCAACGAAGAAGATAGGAAAATTCTGCAAAACGATTTGGATACCATGAGCAAATGGAGTGAAGATTGGTTATTAAAAATGCACCCGGACAAATGTAAACATATGCATATTGGAAAGTCTACAAATACAAACCACCATTACAACTTAATGAATAAACAACTGCTGACTACAACAAGTGAGAAAGATATTGGAGTAACTATAGCATCAGATTTAAGCTTTGAAAACCATATCAGCAACAAAGTAAAAAAAGCCAATTCAATGTTTGGTATGTTACGTAGAACATTTTATTTTATGGACACAAAGTTATTTATACCATTATACAAATCACTTGTCAGGTCCCAGCTAGATTACGCAAGTTCAATCTGGTATCCATACAAAAACAAGGAAATCGACCTGATAGAAAGTGTTCAACGACGGGCCACCAGATGCCTGCCCGGACTACAGAAATTGCCATACGAGGAAAGGCTGAAAAAACTGAAATTGCCCAGTCTATCATGCCGGCGTATGCGTGGGGACATGATTGAGGTGTTCAAAATGATTTCTGGATTATATGATAAAGACTGCTGTCACTGTATAAGCTTATGGTCAGATGTGGCCCCCAAACATAGTGCTAGAGGAAACTCAAAAAACTTTACCCCCAACATTCAACATCAACATTGAGGAAAAACTATTTTACTGTGCGAACTGTCAGAATTTGGAACTCTCTTCCAGAATCTGTTATATCATCACCTAATATAAACTGTTTTAAAAATAATTTAGACAAATTCTGGGAAAACCAAGACCTACTCTATAATTATAGAGCAGAGTTGTCATTATGAACTGTGTTAACAATATAAACATGAACACCTTGAAATTATCAACATGGAAATCGAACATTTCTTAAAAACTTAACTAACGAAACTTTATAGATTATTACCTGCAATGCTACATGTACATTATATACTGTATCATGTATGTATTTATTGTATGATTATGAGTCCAGTGTAGAGGACCTCAATCCTGTACTGGAAAATAAACTTAACTTAACTTAAAAAACTTAACTTAACTTATTAAATCTTGAATGAATGAATGTTGGATGTTCCTTTTCTGTTTCTCAGTTTCTGTACGTCCTTTTAGTGCTGTACAGCTATTTTTTACTGTAATTCTTTAGTGGTACAGGAATTATTTCTTATGTAGACTCTATATAAATGCACTATATCATGTATTGTGTAGAAACATTTACATACCGGTATATAAAATTATTTTTTTATATAGTCAGACAAAACAGAAATGATTTCATGTACTCTAATACTAGCAATATAGGTTACTGATTGTTCTTTAAACAAGAATATTTCATATTATGACATTTTGAATATTTAAGATAACGATACATGTACAAAAGACTGACACCTCAGTGCTTAAACCAATATGTGTGTAAAACACCAACCTGGAAACAGTCGGTACATTCTGTATAACTTAAGTGTCAATTTTTCTTGAACAGTAAAACACGGATGAATTGAATCATCGGGTGTTTTACTGCAATTCATATCATTTAATGTGTACATAGTGTGTGTGTTTTTAATGTAGTGTCCCTCTGACCATCCGTACAAACTTTTCTGTCTCTAATTCTGATTCTATGAAGCTTAATTTGTTAAAATATGGACTCTGAAACTTGTGCTGCCTATGACAATATTATCTGTATCACTTAATTTTGCAAACGTACATTATGTTTTAGAGATCAATTAGTAGTAAATTTTAAATATTTTTTTTTCCATTTTAACTTCTAGAATGACATATGCATTAAAAGACTCAGTGGATCAGGTATTCTGGACCAATTGTCAAGGTGTACCAAGTTAAGATAGTTCCACAAAATACCAGTGCGAAACTGCGAGACCCATAGTAATTGTACATACCATCGAAGGCGCTTGTTCTATACTTAAAATACATGGAGTTCTGTCTAGCAGACATTTTATCACTCGTACTTTCACCAAACAATTGACATGAAGCTGGATACTCTTAATATTAGTTTAACGTCCTTTTGATAGCCAGAGTCGTGTAAGGACGTGCAAGGTTTGTTGGTGGAGGAAAGCCGCCTACCTGGAGAAAAAAACACCAACCAGCAGTCAGTACCTGGCAAGTTGGCAACTGCCCCACATGGGATTCGAACCCGCATCCAAGAGGTGGAGGGCTTGTGGTAAGATGTCGGGACATCTTAACCACTATGCAGACTCTTAGTTGTGAACTGACCATCACAGTTTGGTGAAGTGTATGATATCAAAAGATCAAAGTGAAGCTTATTAATTCAGAGAAATTAATTAAGTGTGTTGGTTGTAATTTCAGTTTGGAACAGATACATTCACAAAATGAGTCTACAGAGATCTGTTATCAAGCCATATGGACATAACATTTTAGTTTATTTTTTAGTGAGGACATCAAATGTTGTGAAAGCATGTTTAATAAAGATATTTCAGTCTGGTGAGGGTATGTTGAATGATGACATTCAAGTTTATAGTGTGGTGACTGATGTAATAAGTGTATGTTTACAGTCAAGTAATTATGACGGATGAAAAGCAAAAGTGATGAGGGCATACATTTACACTCTGATGACTGATGTCTCAGTAATGATGAGGGCATAAGATTATAGTGTGATGACTGCTTAGGGCATATGTTTACAGGGTGATGATTGATGAGGGCATAAGTTTACAGTTTGATGACTGATGAGGGCATAAGTTTACAGTGTGATGATTGATGAGGGCATAAGTTTACAGTTTGATGACTGATGAGGGCATAAATTTATAGTGTGATGACTGATGAGGGCATAAGTTTACAGTTTGATGACTGATAAGGGCATAAGTTTATATTGAGACGACTGATGAGGGCATATGTTTATAGTTTGATGACTGATGAGGGCACAAGTTTATAGTGTGATGATTGATGAGGGCATATGTTTATAGTGTGATGATTTTTTTTTATTTATATAAGCTGAATAAAAGTTGACAAAAGAATTTCTATTGATGCAGTTTTGTCTCTATATCTGCCCTTTCCCTCAAATCCATTTACATATAGGAATTAACTGTAATTTTGGTGTCAAGTAATGTCACAGTTCAGATATTATAGTGACAATATAATTATTTCTATTTGAAAGAGGAGGCAGTAGAAATATAAGAAATGATAAGCTGTTGCTAAGGGAAAAATAATGTTGCTAGGGACATTTTCAATGACAAATGGTCCTAAAATTTCACTTTATATATAATTAATTAATTTTAAGCATACTCAATAAGCTTCAAGCAGTGATATTTATTTTTTGAATGAAACAAATACAATATTGAAAGAATAACAAACAGAAATGACCCTATTTTTCTAGTAAAAAAGTGTAAAAATGACCTAATTTCAGTCATCCAATAAGAAAACAAATTAATTTTTCTACCCAATTTTTTTTTTCTTTCATTACTTAAACATCCATTAATGATCCTCAGTAATATAAATTGCATGGCAGATGTACGGATTTTCCATAATTTTTCAACAAAAAGTACACATTTTTCGTCAATTTTGGGAAGTCAGGGATGTGGCTATTTACCGTTACCATAGCAACCATCCTATAATTTTGGATTGTTTTTTGATATTTTTTTTAAATCAAATATACTTCATATTATGAAAATATATTGTTTTCATACAAATGTCATTTTTATAAATGCTTGAATTTTCCATACAAATATCCTTCTTTTTCAATATTTTTCCAATTATGAGACCTTGTTGCCATGGCAACCACATTTCCATGCCAATCAGTAAAAATGGCCTTCCAAACAACTTATTTCTTTTTGGAATTTGTTTCTTAGCCAAAGGGGGTTACTTTAAAGTATATATTTTGAATTTCTATTTTTTTTCACTTTCCACCTAAAGCTTGATGCTTATTGGCACGGCCTTAAAGTAGTTAAATAGCAGTCTTCATTTATATTATTCACAAAATGTTAATGATTATCTAACTGGTTTAAGAATATGTAAGATTTCGTAACAATATAAAATACATCTAGTCTAAATAAAAAAACCCGGACTGATAATATCATCAAGCGATATTAAACAGGTACATTTTACATTAAAAAAGTTACAATGCGAACAAATGGTCTACTTAAAGCTGACAATACAAGTTAAAAAGTATACATCTGAGAATTAATTTTTTTTTCAAAATTCGTTTCTGAGACAACCCCTTGCGTTTCTAAGGACGGGCAGTCGCCATTTCGTTTTAACTCTGCTTGGATACAACACCGGGTACCGACCCCTATATAAAGCGTGAACCTCACACACGTGCAATCAGTCGAACGCTTGCTGTTCAAGGTGTAACAACTAACACCTGACCGGCTCTAGATCTACTGCACTGTATACCTAAGACGTAATTATAAAACAATGGTTATTACTTTCAATGTTTTCTCAAATAAAGTTTTTAAGAACCATGTAAAGTTCTATACAGTTAAATTAAAAGTAATGAATGAATTCATACCTTCTTTCCACGTGCGAGATCCATTTTGATTATAACGTAAACAAACACGGAAATTCTAATAGGAGATATACACTGTCAAACTAAAAATAAATACTGCACTCACCTGACAAGGTTTCATTGAAGTAATATTGTCAGCTAGATCCCAAAATATGTCAAATACGAGCTAATAAAACACTTCAATAGACATTAGATATTACACGCACATGTACACGTGTGTGCCTTTGGTAGTTTATATATGGAAGCGTCCCTTGTTCGGGACAGGTGGTCACGTGCAAGTGGCCAGTCGAGTACATCGGGTACGATAGTATGCGTGAAGATATGTGGACGGATTATTATCAGGATTTTTATTCATTTGTGTGGAAAGTTAAATTTGTGAAACATCTAAATGACAGCTTAGAAGAGTTGACATGTTTACTTGCTAAAACAAGCCCTGCACATATTTACAGGTAAGGGGTTTTGTTTATGTATTAGTAGGCGATAAACAGTGGATAGCTGCTAGGTGTATATGTACATGACTGAGCGCACGTATGTCGATTCACACGCTTTATATAGGGGTCGGCAGGCGTCTCGTATCCAAGCAGAGTTAAAACAAAATGGCGTCTGCCCGTCCTTAGAAACGCAATGGGCTGTCTCAGAAACAAATTTTGAAGAAAAAAACTTCATTATTTTTTTTAATCTCAAATGTACATTTTTTAACTTGCATTGTCAGCTTTACGTTGTGGTCACATGGACTAAATACAGGCTACATACAGGTAACGTTGGATAGAGACGCTCTCCCTTTTGTTTTCTCTTCCATCGTCCGTTTGGGTTTGGTTCTGTAAAAGCCAAATAGTTTATAAATAATGTATTTACCATATATACAATATTCATCGTTAAAACATCATCATTCACCCACCCCCTTAAACTTTTGCGTGATCATTCATGCGTGCTATAAAGAATAAGTTACGTATAGAAAACATTTGACAGGGTAGATTTCGATAGCACCAGATCATTCAAAGTGGAGATATTAGACCTTCCGCAAAGGTTGATCAATCATAATACCTTCTTCGTCATCAGAGCTTGGTGAAGATTCTGTCAAAGGCGTCGGTTGTTCTGAGGTTCCCTTATCTAGCAAAGGCGTCGCTGGCTGAGAAGTTCCCTCATCTGTCAACGGCTTAGCTGGCTGACAGGTTCCCTCATCAGTCAACGGCTTAGCTGGCTGACAGGTTCCCTTATCTGGCAACGGCTTAGCTGGTTGTGAGGTTCCCTCATCTGTCAACGGCGTCGCTGGTTGTGAGATTCCCTCATTTGACTTAGACTGTTCCCAGGGGAGAGGAAGTGCTTCCTTAACCTCATCCTGTTGAAATGGTCCCGGAAGCGGCCGCGGTTGTAGATTATGTTCATTTTGAAGCGGATTCTTGTAGTCAAATTCTCTAGAGTGTATCTGTTGGTAACCGTCTGAAATAATTTGTGTTTCATTTTATTTCGCAACCTTAGTCAAAGAAGTTTATTCAAGTATATGAAAAACAAAGCCAATTTATGAATCAGTTTAAGTATTGACATTATAATTGACAAATAATGACAAAATGGGAGAATTTCAATTAGGAAGTATGCGTAAAGCTTTACTGATAACAAATTATGGGAATCTCAAAGCCAGCCATGTTTTTAACTGTTTATTGCCAAAGCAATATTGTTAAACATAATTCATCATAATCTTTATAACAATAAATGTTTTGACGTCGAAACACTTGATATATTGATGCAGAGAAAAGCATGCTAAGTAACTCCACTGATAATTATTGAAAAATGCAATTTCCAACATGGTCACAATCACATTTAAATGGACATAAAAATAGGACAAAGTAGGTAGGGAAAAGTAAATAATAATTTCAAGATACCGAAAACTACAACAAGAAACTGTGATTTATAATCTGTTTCAATATTTTTCACTCATTTAGCAACAGTGTACGAGAGTACGCTCCCATTGGTGTCAATGTAATTTTTGAAATGCTTTTGAGTTATACTAGATAATCAACGTATCCTTACAACTTCTTATTTGATTGTGTAAAAAATAATTTCCATACTCATGAATCAAGTTGTGCTTTTAATATTTTATTCACCATGAGAATGAGAATTTGGCAGTACTGCCAAAATTAATTAGATTTACACCTACAGTGCAGTGAAATGAGAATATATGGCCAGACTTTGAATCAAAGTTGTGGTCTATAATTCCTAGTCACATTTATACATGCTGCATCGCAACTTATATTTATAAGGCATTATACATATTGTCTATCCATTTGAATGATTTTCACAGTTTATTTGAAGTTGCCTCCCCTTTGCTTATTTGTATATATTACTGAAGAAGAGATAACAAGTCAAATTTTTTGCCCATTTATGGCACATATAATTTAAAGGTATAAAGTTTATGTATATACTTTGTTATTTAATATTAGAGTGTGTGAAACGAAGTCGCCTCCCCTTTGCTTATTTGTATATAAGTTCTGTATCATCTGAGATATACATTATAATGAAAATTCTTTTGCTGAAAATAAGTATATAATTAATCATTTCATATGAGAATGATTGAGATGTATAAAAGTGTAAATGCTGAACATAACTGTAATAAAATGACAGTGGTGTTTGTGTTTAAAATCAAAATAATCATAAAGGGAAAATTGTGTTAAATCCCTCCTGTGAAAGGAAAATATATTGTTATTAACATGATTTATTGAATTTTTGAAAGTATTGAATTAAAAGAAAAACTTGATCGGAGGCGGCCTCACAACGAGAGCTAAACACTATTTATGTATTGAGGATGTCGTCTTGTCATATTCACTCCAGAAATGACATGCGGTACTATGTTATATGTTGTTTACCTTGTTCACGAAGATACGGATGCACCTTCTCCAGTTCAGACTGTAAATCTGAACGAAGAAGTGTCGGATCCCCTGGAGGTGGGTGATATGTTGGACCATCATCTGATTGAAATAAAATAAAAAATGCATATATACTATATGTATCTGGAATGACCTATTAATTATCGCCAAAACCAATATTATTCATTATAATAAATACTAGTATTTAGACCAAAATTTTTTTTTCGATAAATCCGAGAGTGAATTCTTATTACGAACCATGATCTTTGCAAGATCCCTTTTACTGAATAACTTTGAATTTACATTTACTTAATGATCATAGGCACATACTTCACAAAGACCAATATATAATCATACACTGAAGAACAATATACGCACAGCATTTATTATAAAATAGAATAATCCCACTTTCTTAGGGCGTCCATCAAAAGATTTATTCACAATTGTACGACCAATACGTTCGGTGAGAGTGACGTCGAAAAAACTACATTAAAATATGTGGAATGTGGGACTAACCAACGATAACCTGTACGTCACCCACATTGATTTGGTATCTTGAAATCGACCTATAGCAATTTCATGTACATGTAGATAGGGAGAATGCAAGCGTTGTACAGTCGGCAAGCCTAGTGCTGTTAAGTACAATATTTTTTATAGTGGATTGCAATATACATAATCCGTCTATCAACGTCACAATTCCATGTTAATTATATTATTCAGAATTCAGACTTGTACTTTGACTATTCGCTAATAAACACTAAATTAGTTTTTAAACCGTAATATCTCATTTCATTTATAATAATAAGTTGTATTTTAAACATGTTTCTTCAAAATAATTTTAAAATAAACATTGTTCATATGTGAAGCTAAAAAAACTGCATTATTGAAATTTTCTGTGACCGCTGATCATGTGTTGACTATTGTAAGCACTTCTTCAATTTTGAAGCATTTTATTTTATAATTTCAAAATAAATGTCTGACAAGGTGAAAAATATTTATGCCTTCATAAATCAAACTACTGTTTATATTCTCTTAAATATTGATTTTCAAATACTCGGTACCTACCAGGTTACATAGAAATTAATCTTAAATCGGCTGATTATATTAATCCAGTTCTGCGGAACAACGAAAAACGACTATTACCCTTAAAGATCTTGTTAAAATGAACTTTCTGTATGTAAACTATGATAAAACATTTTTTTTATAATTAATGGCATATAATATAAAAGACACATACATGTATCAATTTTCGAAGTTTTTAAAATTATTTTGTATTACATGTAATTTCATTGTATATTAACAGACATAAAAACACACAATTAGAGAACAATATTACAACAACAAAAAAATGCAAAAACAACAGAAAAGCATAAAATACGAACACGCTTACATCAAATTCATGGTTATAATGTAGTAAATATCATTCCCCGTCAAGGTTCCAATAAGATGTATGTAATGCGGGTATCACGAAATATGCTTATTGCGAAATGAATTCGTTGGTTCCATCGCTTCACTGTTATCATATAATTTGAATTTGAATGATGGATTGGTATAATTCTTCTGATTCTAGTCGGTCTAGCAAGAATATTAGAAAACTTGACGGGGAACATTTTTTAAAGGATGAATAAAATGATATGGATTGCAATTTGTTAGACGTGTATATTGTGGGTAGAGTAAAACAATGACAATCTATTAAAAACATGTCCCTATGACCAACATACAACAGGGTAAACAGCAAAAATACACACAATACACAATTAGGACAAAAACAGAATCACATGCACTGCACATGTACATGTAGAATGGACAGGTAGCTATACAAAAATATCAATTGAAATGAAACTTTTTTTTCCATCTCTTCCTTTAATTTTTCAACCACCTTTAAATTGCTTGCTCTCAATATATCGATATTTAAGAGAAGGAGATAAAAGAGAAAATAGAGGTGGTTGAAAAAAAGTTTTATTTCAATTGCTATTTTTATGACTGTACATGTAACTATTCGTTTGTTTGAGTAATGAAATGAAATTGATATCTGCTGTCGGTGGTCGAATAAGACGTTTAAGTACTCCTCAATCAAATTCAATATGATTCAACTGCCGAGGTTAAGATCAATTTTGATGTTATGGAGATATAGTACAAAAATGTGATTGTACACTATATAAACTAAAAAAAAGAAGCGAAGTCGATTAGTATTAGAACTGAATTGAAAAATGTTTACTTTTTTCTCCATCAAAGGACCTGTTACAGCTACCATTGAATTTTGCCCACGAACTAATTTAACAAAAAGTCCATTTTGTAGTACTATGGCTTTGTGTAGTTTAATACTTATTAGACATTATGACAATTTTAAGCTGCCTTCAGTAACAAAACACAAAAAATCATTGTACTAAGAATTTATTTGACATTGTCCTTTTAATGGGATGTTATTAGCAGCTAAATGGTGGTTTATAAATGGAAATATGTCTGCCTATAACATGTTTTGTTGAATGATTTATTTCAAACTAGAATTATGTGTTTTCAATTATGCCTGATTACATTTTTACTTCATTAATTGGTTTTGTTTTATTAATCTTACGTCCTGTAAGGACGTGCCAAGGATTTGTTGGTGGAGAAAAACCACCGACCAGTGGTCAGTACCTGCCCCAAATGGGATTCGAACTCGCATCTTAAAGATGGAGGGCTTGTGTGGTAATATGTCGGGACATCTTTTTTTTCCAAAAATAATTTTATTCAAGAACTAATTTATACATACAAATATGTACAAATATGTAACATAATTATATTTAAAACATTTAAGACGAAATACATAGGGATTGGATTTCGCTTGTATGTTAATCAGGCTTGTATATTTACTTTACCACTGCACAGTGCCTATATGTTACTACTAAGCCCAATGTATATTATTTTCCAATATTAACATTGGCAGTAAGGTGTTAAAATTCACTGCAAAAACTGTTAAAATATTCTTTAAATTGACCAATATGACAATTAATATATTCTAATTAAAATATTAAAGTGTTGTGTTTATTTTTGTATATCTGGTTCATCGATAGGACTAGTTCATCTACCTCTATTGTTAGGCGGCTGCCCATGACAACATACCGCAAGTCAGTGGCACACAGTGTTTCCCGCCAAATCAAAGGCTAATTTGGATAAAAAAAAGGTACACTGGTGTACACCTTGGAGGGGGAAGGGCAACATTAAATCATGCCTAGTACAGGCTCCGGAGACCTTTTGATTTTTTTAAAGATATCTTACAGGCTCTCTGCCATAGAAATATGAAATGCACATTGGTTTTGTTAAACAAACAATTAATCGTTAAATAAAGTCTATCGTTGAATTCTGGTTGGTCAGTATTCGGTTCATATACATTAATCAAAGCTTCAATTTTTAGATATTTAAAGCCAGACAGTTACCATGACAATATGCTTTTGTTTGAATTATTTTGTATTCAAAGTTGTCATTAAATAGAATAGCAATACCAGTTATAAGATAAAAACCCAGGCAAGTTAGTACATATTGTTAACAGTTTGTTAGTGACCTTATACGGAAGAATATTGGGTCTAATTTATTCCGTCTAAGGTACTTTCAAGTATATAACTGCAAAATACATAATGTATGGGAACCAAAATGACTTCAAGCATTTTTTTTTATCTCATGAAATATTTCTTGTAGATTTCGTTTCGATTTTAAAAGATCATCTGCATTATTATTCACACGTTTTGCTTCCATCTCTAAGTGTCTTCGTCAATAGGAAAGCGTTAAATGACCGTTATCTATTTCCTATTGACGTTATGGGCAAAGAATGATAGCTCCATCATCCAATGTCTGCTTACTTAATACGATTATATATATCACGTAATTTATTTATGCAAGATTTGTGTCTGAGGCTGGACATTCTTCATTGACGCTTCGCGTATAAGAAAAAATGTCCGTCCGTTTTTTTGTCTATGACTTCATAACCCAAAACGATATTGTGAATAATGCTTTTAATTTAATTCAGATAATTCACTCAGGTACCAATAGGCATACATTTCTATGATTTTACTTATTTTACAATAAAACAAATAGAGTTGTGGCGCAGTGATATCTTATTCAATAATACAGCTTGGCCAATGACTGTGCCGCTTTTAAAATTCCCCGCGAAACAGTTTTGTATATATGACGTCATAATACTTGAAGTACAATTCTTTCGGTCTATAGAAAAAACCCTCAAAGATCTAACCAATAGAAATGAGTGTTAGATATGAAATCTAATTATCTAAAATATTCGTACATGATTGTGTTTTCCTTTTTCATTTATTTATGTACTTATTTATTTAGCAGTAGTACAACAAACACATCTGATTTACACTACGCTTAAATTAAAACGTTTCATGTTTCCATACCTGTATCCGTGCTCTTTGTTGGTGATGGCATAATCTAATACGAAAATAGAGAACAATCTTAAACTTCAAATACTGCACAGAAATATTAACAAATTGAATATAGTACACTTTACATCTGAAATATCAATAATATTATTATACCTCATGTTTATAACAGTGTCTGTGATTAGTTGAAACACGTCACATGACAGGGAATTTCACTCGGGGGAAATAAAACAGTGTTTCCCTTTGGCGCGCGACCGCCCGTCTTTCACACGGAATTATCTCCCCTTCCGATTGTACAACAATGCCGAACGAAGAGTAAAACGTCATGTTTTATTCATCGCAAGTTTAAGGAACCAAGAATAGCGAATCACAAACTTGCGGTATAACAAACAATTTTTATGTCCCAGTTGCAGTGTGATATGAAGGTTTATTTACCCTCAGATGTAATATTTCACTCAGGCAAGCCCTCGGGAAATACTATAAGACTCTTTCATACGTGGATATGAAGGATAGGGATATTCTACCCGAGGGTCACAAAATGTAGTAAATCCCGAGGCTCTCCGTTTGCAACATTTTGTGATCACATTTTTGTGAAAAAAGTTGAAATATTACCAAGGAAATTGAAATTTTGTTACAATACATTGAAATTTTGTTACAATACATGTACAGCCTCAGGCGGCATGGGTGTATAGCCCTAGACAGCCAGTATTACACCCGAAGGTATGAAAGAAACCTCCATATCATGCTGCAATCAGGGCCATAAATGCGTAAAGTAATCTTGTTGTTTGTCAATTTTAGATACTTCACAGAAATATTAACTATATCAATATACACTTTATATTTTAAATCTACACAAATGAATGTGTATCTTACTTTCTGTCAATATTGTTATTTCTTGTAGTACATTGTCTACGTCATCTTTGTTTTATCATCTTAAAAGCTTTAAAAGTTGAAAAATCTGGAACTACTTTTAAACAACTTAACATTAGGTCGACTGAATTACCATATGTGGAACAGACAAAATTCCTGTGAGAGTTATTCCCCTTGTAGTCATGCACGTGATTTGTACGGATATTGATCAATAGAAAGTGTGATTTATGAATGGGATTCGTTTGCTACGTAACTCCATAAACAAATGTTGAAGTAATATACAAAATAGGCTACATTACAAAATTTATTTGTCACAAATTATTTTGGATTTGCTGTTAGTTTACTTTTATGGTATTTTGTTTCATTTTTACGATACATTCACCGCATATCGTTTTCAAGAAATATGACGATTTGAAAAAGGTATTTGAATTAAGAGTTTGTGATAATCAGAAACATATATTAGAGAGGCAGATGTACCTTTGTATGTGCTTAAGGGTTTTTAGATTCACTAATAAATAATACAAGAGAAAAACTTTGATCATACGTTACAAAAGTTACACTAATTTTCAGGTGGTTTCAGTACGATTTCGGTAAAAAAAATTTTAACAATATTACTAATAAAACCAAATACACTTCTGGTTATCATTATGTACATAACCTATATACTTACAAGATATTGAATTGTAAAAAAAAAATGTTCATTAAATATACATTAAAATTTATCTACGACACTTTACGGATCCGGTCGACTGTTACATGTAGTTGTAGTAGGGTCTATATTTATATTTATATATTTACCTTTTGACGACAAATTTTGATGTTATACATAAGCATATAATTTACTGTAATTCTTCGTGTATTCAGAACGTCGCATGGTAGAATGTGGTTTTATAGAAACATATTGAATAACTTTCTCGTGCGATATAAAATATGTGATGCGAAACTTAAAAATGCAAGAAAAGAAAACTTAGAGAGAAATTTTAAATGATTTGAGAGATTTTGTTATGTATTATATATATTACAAAATATTTGGTCATTTCGATATAATCCATATTAAGTACATATGTAGTAGTCGAACAGATACGTGAAGTATAATAGATTAATGATCTTTATCCACAGTTAAAATTGAATAATTAAACACGTATCGATTGTTTTGTTAGCTGTATTATATATATATGTTGATTTAAAATCAATATTGCATTTCCCGAAATCGGCGTGCGGTGAAAATGTTTATAATTTATTAATACACACGATGAATTTCATTTACAAATTATATATTCAAAATTATGGTTCGCAGGGGAAATTAAAGACAGTGCCTCTTGAAAATACTACGCGTTGCTATGCTTCGTAAACGAATTTCATTCATAAATCACATTTTCCATTGACCGATTTGCGTACAAACCACGTGCATAACTACAAGGGGAATAACTCGCACAGAAATTTTGTCTCTTCCATATATGGTAATTCAGTCGACCTGAACATGGTATGAATCAAATGCGATTCTGACTATGACATTTATCGCGCATTACCCGATCGCTAGGCGGTATGTAGGCTCACCTAGTACCCGTAAACGCACGTGTACATGTGCAGTGTCGGAACAAACCTCGTAGCATACACAATACAAAATGCAATTTCACGTGCAGTTTGATTGCCAACTG
The DNA here is from genome assembly GCF_041381155.1 of Argopecten irradians. NCBI lineage: Eukaryota > Metazoa > Mollusca > Bivalvia > Pectinida > Pectinidae > Argopecten > Argopecten irradians. Next base: position 26,371,976 of record NC_091140.1, read on the forward strand.
GCGATTTACATTTTCAACTTGAATTCAGGTATCTTCCATTTGAGGAAAATTCTTTTACATTCCTCATTGTATGAACCAACAATTCTTTAACGTGAATCGCGACAATTCTCTTTGCTTTAGAATTTGGAAATCATATATATTTTGCAATGTCGTTTGGCATAAGACAATATATTAATGGTAATTTTACTAGGGACAAGTTTCATGAACAATCTTTAAGATCTGGTGAGGTTTCAGTCTCATTGACGTCTCGTTTCAATATCAATTAAATCATATTGGTCATGAAACTGGGCCCATAAAACCATAAACATGTATTCCTTATTCGATGTATTATGTATAATCTTGGTTAAAAAGAGACTTGACAATTTGCTAACAGCGTTTGTTGTAATTACTCAGATATTATACTATTAGCTACGTACAATGACTTTTGGAATAAAAGAAATAACATACTGGATTAGTTTGGCCATTTACAGTTGCATTGTCCTTTGGAATGTCCTGACCAGGAAATAGAGGACCAGCGGTATGGTTATCTTCAGGGCTATCCCAAAAATCGACCTCTTCCGATTTGATGGGCTGTACACTCGTCCCTCGACCTTTGAAAATAAACAAGACAAATTGAAAATGCTTAAGAATTCACCAATCAAACAGGCTTTTGGAAATAAAACAAATAATTTACCAACACGATGGTTATCTTTACAAAAGGTGAAATAAAAGATCCAGATTTATTGTTACCGACAAGGTATATGTACAGCATAAATTTTGCTTTTGATATAACATTTATAGGTATAAATGTATTACACGTGTATATTAATACCGGTGTATTTGTGTGTATTCTTATCATTGGTCATACTTAACTGTCTATAGAATTAGGGACCTGTCGCGTGTTACGGGTCATATTGACCAGACATCAATGAAAAATATTTAGTCGAACAGATACACATAACTGTGATGTATCAGATGTTCTAGTGGTCAGATTTTGTAGGCCGGCCTATTGGTGTAACTTCGAATAACACTGTGAATAACATTGTTGTATATGTATTATTCAACATGAACATTTAGGCATATGTAAACCCCATCGAAATCATATATAGTTGTCACTCTTTCTATACTGGGTGCTAGGTCACTCTTAGTGATTCGTAACAAAGTACTGAACCTACAATTCTGCGTTTGACTTCTACAACACACCACATATACTCAATACGACACAGAATTTAAAAGAAGCAGATAAATAATATTACACACCAAAACAAATCAAGAGCTAAAATTGAGATGAAATTGATATTTATACTTTGAATAAGCACTGAATTAATTCATTGAAATTAGCGATTGAATATAATGTGCGGGATAATAGGGCTATCAAGCTTCATTTAAGCACTAGTGTCACTCTTTTTTAATTTCATCGAGGTATTAAAGAATTTTCATTAATTCATTAATTTTATTGTTTCAAATGAATACGCAACGTCGATATTTCTATTGTGACGTCACGATAACGTCGGGTTTCCGCACCATTCTCGCATATTTTTTTCATAGTTGTATGGAAAAAGAAATCGGCCAATTAGAAAGTCAGATTTAGTATCAAACAAAGAAAAATAATTATTATGCGGTCACTTGATATGATACATGATCTTTAACATAACACTTTAGCAATATATCAGTATAATTTACAAGCTATGATCCATTAGGCAGGACTGTAGTTTATTGAGATGTAGGGACAATCTTAATACTATTTATCGATTGACAAACATCAGACATGAAAGTAATTATCTACAAAAGTATAAAATATGGAATTATTTGATTCATCAAATAGGTGCAATGTGTATTCATAAACAATAAAACTAATTATTATATTTTAAGGTAAAACTAAACGATTATTGGATTGTGTTTAATACTTTACCTGTATCTGGGCCAGCAAAATCATTTTCTGATGTATTGTCGGAAGACACATCTAAATAAAAAAGGACATAGTTCAATTAAACCAAGTCAGCATACGTATCCTGATGACGTTCTATTGTACAAAAAGCCTCTGAATTTGAAAGTATATCATATTGCACTTATTGCAACGCCAAAGAGATTCTTACATGGGTCTGACAAGTGGACACATATCTCAACCCGAGTGAAATATTGTTTGACGGTCAAAATCGTTCACGATGGTTGAGATATCCCTGTCCATCTGTCATCCCTGTTTTTTCTATCGTACTTAGTAAGAGAAAATATGAAGATTTTATAACCTCCCAGCTTTTTGCCACAGGAACGTCATTATGCGTCAAAATTGATGACGTCATCGACAATGCACACCGCGGTTACCCCAATGTATTGAACTTGTGAACATCGGCTATGTACGATAAAAAGAATTATTCATCATCTTTGGGGTGAAACAGGAGAATGTCATCTCTAGAGGTAGAATTTTTAAGCTGTTAAACACTCGGCACAGCCTCGTAGCCTCGTGTTTGTCAACTTGAAAATCTTACCCCTCGAATTGAGATTCTCACCCCAAATGGGTGACCGATTCTTTACATCTTTTAAATAGTAACCACAGTATATTCATATGGAATATTGGAGAAAATCTAGTCTCTTCGTTGTCCATTCTTCACATTAATGAAATCTTTTTTGCATTTCTACCTTGTTTCTTTTGTAAATATATCACGATAAAAACACCAGGTTAATAAAGAATTGTTGTCAGAGTTCTGTCATGCATTGGTACACACAACAGTGTATGGTACACACACATCGGTATTTAACATACGTAGGTGTATAACATATGTATTTAAACGCAAATAAAATTTATTTGTTTTCCATCAATTTAAAAATAGTGAATATCCACCAGCTGACAATTGAGAACTTGCCAAATGAAACACGAGTTATATACATGTAATATAAAATTCTGAATTTATCCTATACATGAATTGGTAGTAATTCGTTTGTTTTGACTTACCTTCGACTTCAATGCTTATCTCATTGTCACTCATGACTGCCTGTTAATGACATAAAAACTACAAAAATCACCCTCAATAAATGGAGAAAAAACATCATTGTGAAATTTCATATTATAATGTTAGTATTTTCTTCAGTTACAAAAGTTACTTACTTTAAACAATTATCATTATTAAAAAGTTTGAGCTTCCAATTTTACATCAATATAAAAATATTTAAAAAAAATAATTGCATCCCGAAAAAATTCTGTGGCACTATGTCCTATATAGAATACAGTACTGATTGCGTATGCACCGAAAGCAAAATAAACTATTTTAAATTATAGTTTTATGTTAATTAGTCAGATATCTATATATACGATTAAACATCAATTATTGTTAAAATGATGGGTATCATTTATGCCCTGTCGGCGGTAAAGCAACTTTAAGGAATATTTGTGAACTCTTCACTTTCGTTTGTAGTGTTATTAAATAATGTGTTCGCATACTGGTAAACACACGATTATTTATGACGATTCGAAATTCTAAAGATCTTAAAACTTTATACATGTACATAATTAACGAACGATTGAAGGGGAGTAACTCGGGTAGTATTATAACCGATATATTATAGGTCTAAACCTATATGTTGTATGGCATTTGGTAAATACAAAAATTGATTGTATGTGAAAGCAACACTCTACCTTTAAGGCACGAGGTACGACTTGCCTAAATATAGACTCTCAAAATAATCAGAAAGAGTTTGCGAAAAAAAAATGTTATAACCACTCTGATGAAGTTGCGAGTGATATAATCGGTCTTCTCTAAGCATGCAAACCGAAAAAACAAGCATTTCACACATAATTGTAATCTCGCATACACACAGAAAGCATCAATTTAATTCTCTCATTTGTTCATAGTACAAAAAATCTGTTTGTATTATTACCAGTCTTCCTATTTATGCTCTTATTGAAAATATGTATTTTGAAACCGGTTTTGAATGTCTTTCATGTCGCAGGACGCATATCAAAAGTCATCTATTTTTATAAAATGCAAAGCAAATTAATACCGGATTTTTTTTAAACGAGCTATTACCACATAAAATCTGTGATTTTAATCCACGTGTTTTACGAAATAATATTAATTATATAATTCTTCAATTTAAACTTTCTACATTTGTCTTTATGTCTTTATGGAAGAATGCATTGAGCGATTCAGTTTGTTCTCCATCCTTTTTAACAACCTATCGCCGATTCAGTTTGTTCTCCATCCTTTTTAACAACCTATCGCCCATGCTTATTGTTAATAGATGAACGCTAATCAAATGTCTTGCATTCTAGACTCAGGCATCTATGAAGTTCCTTAAACTTCGAGGCAAATCTTTTAAAAAATCCTACATGTTTTTGCGGGTACCTTTGTGATAATTACTTTTACTATTTTTAGAATGTCGTCTGTACTGAAATATACGGACTATTCTCATTAAGAATTTTAACACCTGGGATGTTCAACTTAACATATTAAGAAAAAAACTGTTCAGGAAATACACGCTTAGTTCAAATATCTTTAAATGTGTACAACATTTCATAAAATTGAGTCATATATTTTGATAACTACATGTTTTATAGATTATGAGTATAATACATGTTAATTTACAATGTATATTGGTAACGTCATGCATGTGTTAATATATATTTATATTCACTAGGAGAAAATATAACAAGTTGCAATAACTTGTGGTTAATCTCTCTTCAGTCATTAATTGTTCTAGAATATTCATCTCATTTTTTTCTCGCTTATGCATGGAAATTTGGCGTTGGAAGTGTTTTGATCAGCCATTTGTTAATGTTTTATCAGTAAGCATTATCTGATTTTCCATAGCCATAATAAACTTTACTGGTCAATCGCAATTTACTTCAGATATGCAGAAAAAAATCCAGTTAAAATACTTTTCCCTTTATGTTGTATATCGCCAATGCGAAAATGAGATCTCTATTTCAATTTCAATCCATAAATGTCTATATAGCGGTAAATAATTTACTTAGTTAATTACTTTATTGATATTTTATCGTAATTCAAGTATGGGCTAATGACTAGTTATTGTAAAGTGTAGTCTTTGTTGCCAAATACCTGTTGATAGATTACAGAATTCAAAAAGACCTATCATTATATATATTTACTGACCTAGAAACCCTACATATAATACGATGATTATGGTGTTTTTAATGGAGTCGTATTTTGCTTAGATAACACGAATAACTACTTTAAATGGCCTTTAAATGCTCTGGGATATTGCATTGTGTTAAAAGGACGCAGGTAATGCAAGAGTAAAATGTATATTGATGAGTGTCTGATATCCTTCTACAATGGAAGTGTTTTATATCAACGAATTAAAAAAGGAAAGTCTATCTTACTGTAGTTTGTCTTTGGCAGGCTGAGTGCGATTAAAATTGTAGTAACATTGAACTTTTAAGCTTGTGACCTCCCACAACGCTATAATGTTGGCGAAGTATATGGTTCAGCAGGCACATATATAAATATATCGGTAGGTGGATCCCGCGTTTTCCTATTAACGATTTGGATACCAGTAACCAAGTTATGAAGTCATCAACGTATTTTGGGTTCATATCCATATAAGTAGATAATAGAAAGTGTTTAGAATGGAGGTATGCTTTGCTTGGAGACACATAAATAAAACATATCGTCTGTCCTGATCCGAAATACCCTATCCCAACACAAAACACGACAAATAACCTAGTCTGTTAAAGGCATTCCACATGCATTAAACGCTATCCATGTACTTTTCGTTTTTTATTTTCAATTTTATGGTTTAGATTTAAAGTAAATTTTATATAATCATACATAAAGCTCGACTTGCAAGAGTCCACTATCGTATGAGATAAGTCTATTTGTCGGAAGAAATTGATGCAATATCCATCCCATTTTTTCCATTCGTTTTTGACGCTTATGAAATATTGCTGTATCCTGTTCTGGTGGAAAGGAAATATAACCTAATTTGTGTATCTGTAAAAAATTCTGCTAACTGTGATACCTTGCGTTTTATACAGTCTAAACGGACAATGTGATGAAACAAATAATCTATTATATACATCCCTCATGGAAAGTAATGCAATAATTGACAAACGATACACAAAATGCGTGTTAACAGAATATGTATGTGTTTGATCGAGGTTTCAGCGGAAAGACAACCATAGTGATGAGGTCTGAGTGCCTAGTCATGTTCACAGTGATGTAAACGTGTATGTTAAAACTGAGAGGATTTAAGTATTGGGTGTGTAGTCTGTAAGAAAGTGTTTATAGGAGAAATATCGCTATTGTTTTATACTTATATTTAAATTAACATGTCAAATTTTAATACATGTAAATCAATATGCCAATGCCTAAACTTCCCTATAGATTCATGGTTAAAATGTTAAGATTGACGATCGTAATACGACATACATTCATATTAAATACATGTGGTCACTTAGTAAAACTTCAAAACATACCTTTTGTGTTTCATCAAAACATAAAATGCTTATGAATCAATATAAAAGTGTAAACATATATTTTGATTTACAACAAGTAGTAAAATTATAATCAAATTTATCTTTAAGTTAATGGAATACCGTATAAACGGTCATTTTCGCAGAACTGGTCCATGATATTTTCGTGATTTCGCGGAACATTTTTTGATAACAAAAATTTGATTAAGAAATGATTTACTCTTAATGCCTGAAAACGAAAAATTAAAAAACCGCTAAAATATTATTAAACCATTTATGTCATCCTTGGTATTCCAGAAGTTACTGTACTTTCACCGGCGTTATATCCAGCTCTGGACTATCTTATTGTAAAATGTAAGGCAGTTCATGAGAATAAACTGACCAATTACAGTAGAAGCTTCCTTTGAAGATCACAGAGAGCCAAGGGTGGATATTCCGATAGTAATATAACCCTGGAATGTCGAGGATGATTCTTTGTTGAAATCGTGAAAATATTTACCCTCGAAACTGACCAGCTATACAGTATTTACAGTAAGCAAATGAGCTGATGACCACCAACTTACCGGACACCCGCATTTCTACATCTCGACCTGAATGTTGTTATATACATTATGTACCCGTTGTCATGATAGCAGGAAGTATAAACATAAGGCTTATGTCACAATTCTGAGAATTGTCTATATATAGATGCGGTACAATCACAATCGTGGATTTTCAGAGGTTATATTTGTGTTAACGGTTTGTTTAAAGAGACAAACGATTAAAGTGATGATAAAAAAGTTAGCTTGCTTGGTTGAATTGGCCTTTTCTGTTGGCATTCCAATACTGATCAATTTGAAATAGTGACCAAAGATTTTTGCCATGCTTGACAAGGTTGCATGTATCATACGCTTTAACCGGGGTAGGGAAAGGCATATTACATGCACTAGACAACGGCTTGACGTCATCAATACACGTGGCGACCATCCCATCTGACACTTTCGGTAAGGGTAATGTTTCTCTGTCCAGGGCAAGATAGACAACAGACGCAGAACATATTCGCGTGATAAATAGACGGTTGTAAAACGTCATATGCATATAAATATTAGCCCATATAGTCCAATTGGATATTGCATTTAACCTTGGAGTGCTTCATGCTTTATGCACGTGCTGAACTTTGACCATAAGTGAGCATCGTAGTCGGACGTCAATATGCCGTCACGTTTCGTTTATTTTCACCCCAAGCCAGGACTGTACTTGAATGGTTTTGATACAAAATATTTTAATATTTCCCTGACTAAGTATTTAAAAATTATTAAGATTCTTTTTTGTCGTATAGCAACAAGTTTAACGAGTTTTGGACAAATAAAAAAGTACCCAATTTAAATTGTAATAAAAAGTAAAATGCTCAACTTTAGACCTGTTGAATTAATAATGATCTATATTCTGTATGATATATACATGTACATTTGTAGGTATGCATGCGTGTATAGATATGCAAGTTAATGTTTTTTTATTGTCTTGTAAATGTTTATTATGATAAAAATTGAATAAAAAATAAATGAAAAAAACAATATATATAAATACCCCCACAAACGTTTTCCTATTTATCACAACACTTTCAATGGCACTTGTTGCCGGTTTTTCTTATTTTTCAATTTTATCTCTGGTCTTTTACCTTATTTCACAATACAATTCATATAAGTAGCCTAGTTCATTGTTCTTAAGATTTTAGAACAGAAAAAGAAGCGCTGATAGTCAGAATAAATAAGACCATGTTACAAACCAAAAACTTCAGTATTTGGTAAGTGATAAGAAGATCTCGAGCTTTGCTATAAAATCAGTCTCAATGCTATTTAATGACTCGGTTGTTATTGTCTACGTTGATTCAAGGACTCGTGATATCCAATCATGCACGCTGTACTATGGTAAATGAATATTACTGTCAACTGGATAATTTATTATCGGTACCTGGAACAAGCACTGTATACCTGGTATTACGATATAAAAGACAATTGTGATGTGTTTAATGGCGCGGTGTGTGGTTAAAACATTTATAACATCATAAATCGATTTACCATGATACACTTAATCACTTCCTGGTCTAGTGGGTAGCAATACAGTCCTTTAGAAGTAGTGATTGAATAGTTCTTGTTCATAAAGCAATATTTACGGCACCTTTGAGTGTCTTGTGTAAAGAACCACGTCATGCATATTGTAAATTCCTGACGAAAGGAATGACAATACAAATACAGGTATAACTAAAAGAATTATTACATTAGCCCTCAAATCCCATTTACATTTTATTCTAGTCGAGAATTTTTTTTTTCTATAGATCTCCATACATGTCATCTCATGTTAGCATATAGACTACATTTGATAATCATTTTACGGTAACATCTAAAATACAGCCTTAATAATAATACCGACAAATAATTATATTTTATCGGTTAGAATAGAGTATAGAAAATTTCCAGTGCAGGAACTACTTATTTCCTCTACACCGGACTTATTTTATAGTTAAAGTGATTAAGGTCATATTTTGTTTTGGTAGCCTTATCGTTTAATATAATTTTCTGACTTTTCCAATTTTATCAAACAATTTTTGGTTTGTCTTGTTGACCAAAAGAAAAAAACGTAACCATAATAGGATATCAAATCACCGACACATATATAATTATTGGACATACTTAAAAAAGACAACTCATTAAGAAACTTTAAATGAACCAAACAGCGGGTCATTTATCGCACCTCTTCTATTTTATAGTATTGTTTTCTCGGCCGATACAAAACTTCCTTCTATAACACTCATTAGTCTTTATCTACCAGTTCATTTCGCAAGAAGCAATGTTTGAAGGAAAGTATTTTCATTAATTGAGAGTTGTTAAGCAAATAACCTTACTGTCAAGAACTGGACCAGTGGAATAGTATAGACGTACAGCTCATCCATACCATGAAGGTAGCGCATATCTAAAGGCAGAATTAATCCGATGCTATTTCTTTGACACGTTGTATTGGTTTATTTTACACTTCTTCTGCATAACCATCAGATGTTGAATGTAGTGTCCTTATTTTATTATCATAAAGAGTCAGGAAAGATAACTCCCTGGACTTATCCACGTGTTCTAGTAATACGCATACAGGCAAAACTTCCTCATCTCAAACTGATTCGAAACTATTGTGCAGTTCCGTCACATGTTAAATTTTGGATTTGACCAGATCATTTTCGGAAAGATGCTATCAATTTCAGGGTAGGCATTTTGCAGAAAACCGTTGTATTTAAAATAGATGTTTAAGATCGAATGATAATACAAATAAATAATGCAGTGTCCAAGTTGATATGGCTATGTGTTTTGTAATTTTTACCCATAGATTTCTTCCCAGAAGTGAAATATGCCATACGGTTCATATGTACTGGGACCCTACTAGCTAAACCTGTCGTGATTGATAGGAACAGTAGTTCGCGATTTGAAAAATTTAATTGTTGGCATCTCATGAAACAACATTATTTCCACATCAAAAACAACACCATCATGAAGTAATCGTCAGCACCTCAAGACATTCGGAAATCTGGATTTCACAGCAGAATATGCACACAATCACGACGGTTGTTCCGTCACGACTACTACTTAGGTCCCAGTATAGCATGTAAGACACTAACAAACCATTGTTTATTTACCTGATATAATTTGAATATATCATATATATGTATACGTAATAAAAAAAACAAGACCGACAAATTATCAGTCGATTACGAAATTTTATAGTTAAATGACAAAAATGAAACTCAGAATGCCTTGTTTATAGATAGGTTTCATTTATACAAAGTTGCACCAAACAGAATCGATATTACGTACTTTATTTATAAACATGTGTCCATTGTATAGAGCAGATTTGACTGTATCAATGTTTCGTTTCGTTCTAATATATTACACTGTTTTATCAGAGTAATCTAAATATAACATTATTGAACAGATTTAAGTACGGTGAAATGCTCAACCTAAGGTGCTTGGCCCAAATCTTATACAACCTATTCTAATCTATATGTATTGTTTGATAATTCATGGATAGATATATGTATACGCATATATTAATGCCCTTTCAAAACAATATGATTCCTTTCTCTTCGCAATTATCTTTGGGGGATAATTTGTTTGAGGCAATGAGGCAAAAGTAGAATAAAATGCCCTAAAATTTTCACAAAAATAAAAACAGATCAGAAGCGCGAAGTTTAATTGTTACAGAAAACTAATAAACTAAAAGTTCTAAGTTTGCGTTTGAAGCCTAATGCTGAACAGACAAAATAATAACTCGATTTGAGATACCCCTGTCCACTTGACATACCTACGTAAGATAACATTAATCTCCAATATTTGACAGGGCGATCCCGTTATTGCTAGGGGAAAGGTAAGTATGTTATTTACTACGGTAGACAAGTCACGCGCGCAAGAAAATGACGTAACATTACCAATCCATGTGGGGCCCAACGTTAATGAGTCATCGATTTGAACGTATTTCGTCGTTCCTATGATGACAATGCAAGGACAATGCTTATAAACAACAGGAATTTTATAATGACTTGTTAACCTTGTGAATAAAAACAATTGAAAATATGCGTCTGTCAGTTCGAGAGGGGTATTTCAAGCCCCATGAAAAAACGTTTGCTGCCAACACTCGACAAGTCTCGTATTGAACAGCCAAAATCTTCCACTTAAGCATTGGTTGTCATATTTTTGACATTCATGGGCGTGTAACACATATTGGGTCTTCTAGTATATCCAATGGTGCGCGTTAGCTAGTACACAATGCTAGATATGCTAGAACACCCAATGTATGTTAAACACCTATGAAACTCAAAAATATAACCAATGCTTATACTTACAATTAAACCAGTCATTCCAGTTTTAAAGTGAAAATAGGTAAAAAAAACGAAGCATGAAAATAAAATGTATACGTCTGCATATAGAAAAATATCATTTAATGGAATAGCCTATGATTTGGCGGGACATATTGGGTGCCAGTTGTTTCTGGTGCGTTGCCATGGACAACCGACTAAACAATGACAGTTGTTGAAATAGACCTATAGATAAAGCGGATATACAAAGATAAATACAACACTCCAATCCATTCAAAATATTTCAATATTCTTTCTGTGAATTCTCACACAGTCTTAAACCATGTCTTTTCATGACCTCTTGAACTCTGTTGATGGAATAAGTACGACAGAGCGTAACTGATAAAGTTTTTTTTTTATTTAAAATGTAAACTTTATTTATAAAACGTCGATTACGAAACAAGTTATACAACTTATGCAAATCGCTCTCGATGGTCCGGATGTAAGCGCGCGAGGGATCTTAGTGTGGGAGGAAACCGGATTTGCCCGGAGAAAACCCACGTGATCGGGCAGGTGACCCCCAACCTTTTCACGTCCGTGCCGGGGATCGAACCCTGGCAGGCTAGGTGAAAGGCGAGTGGCTTAACCACTACACCACACAATCACCCAATGTTTTTTACTGGTAATTATCATATTGGGCTTAGTAGCAACATATAGGTACTGTGCAGTGGCAATGGAAAATATTTCCGTAGCATTATACGTTAATTAGCAGTTTATTCGAGTTATTATTAAATCAACAAATTATAATTTGTGTAAAGAATATTCCACAGGCTGCTTTTTGTTTCTTAGATACTGTTTCCGGATCCTTAAAAACTCCTCTACTGGGGGCGCTACAATCGCAATCAAGCCCATTAGTATTGCCCATGCCTGTGTCAAACCAACCCAAATCTCGAACTCAATTTCGTCAAGGACGGGAAATGTTGCCATGACACCAGGAATTATAAATGTGACAAGAATGATGCATACACTGCCGCCCACATAGGCTGTGATCTTAGCCTTTCGGAAGGCCGCAGCAATTTGATCATACGAAGGTTTCTTAGTGTACACTTGTTCCTTCAGTTCTTGGCGTAAATTCAACTCCCAAGGGTGGAGTGGGTTATCAATTTCAAACATCTTCTTCCATTCAGCATCGGCATCAGCTTCAGATTTTATCTTATGAGTAAAAGCAGACACAACAATGCACGTTATCAAACTGAAGCCGAAACTGCAAGAAGTTCCCGCCAATATCGAGTAGTCTTGTGACGTATTTAGCAGGAATTTGTTTAAACCTCCCTCATACGTTGATGCAGCTATCAGCATGGCAGCTATACCCACCAGCAGACCTGTTATTCCTCCTAGAACAAAGTTATACATTCATATTTATTTTCATAAACAGATAATATATACTGTAATATGATATTTTAATACAGTTGGAATCATGAATCTGATACAGCTCCAAAACTTATGTATTCTTAATAAGTAATATCAGGCAAGTTGGTTACAGTGACTGTTAGCTGATTTTATCACTAAATGTAGTTATCAATCGACTTAATGTCACTACTATAGTTCTTCTAAAATCGTATCAAAGCGTTATCAGATCTGGGAAGAGAAAGGCTATGGATTCAACGATGAACTCTAAAGACTCGTAGATTTGCTAGGCCTGTAAGCTTACCTGCTATCAGGCCCTTTGATGTTGCCTTCACCCAGACAATGGACAAGATCACAGCTGGGAAACACGGAATGGTGACTATAGCGCCCACGTAGAAAATCCAGTTAAGATCAATACCAACAGAAAACACAAATAATCCGTATGGAATGATACAGATAGTGACCCAGATGATACACCAGTTCTTGAACTCGATCAAATAGTTCTGGTAGGTGCGGAAGGACCCGTGAATGGTACATCTAAACGGCGAATGGACGCCGTGCACTTTCTTCATGGCGCGTCTACACAAGTCGTCGGCACACTGCTGGCAGTCGGACACAGAATTACAGTCACACACGGAGGGGGCTTTACTCTGATCCTCGATGATCTCTGGCTCCGGGACCTGAATTTGTTTACCACACAAGATGCAATGGGATTGTTTGAGATCCTTACTAGAAAATACGATGAAAATAATAGGACATTACAAAATAAATCGCTTTCATCTGATGAGTACTACAAATGTATTTCAAAATATGACACTGAAAGGAGCCATTGTTCTATAATGCAATATTTTATGTAACGAACTTTTCTATTGTCTTAAAAGTTATATCATCACGTAAAAATGTCGCTGTTATTACGGAGTTCCTGATTGGCTCAGAGAAATAAAGATACCTTCCAGAAATTTGGGATTTTTTGTTATTGAACTATAACACGAAAAGCAGTGTGATCAACGCTTCTAAAACAAAGAAATATATTTAAGGTAATCGTAAAACTACAGGGTTATTAGTTATAATCATCAATTTGGAAAGACAGGTCTCTTACTATAGGATATGAAAAATATGAATACGAAAAATGCCGTTAATGCTTATTTCAGCTTAAAGCATGGCTGTAATTCATTAGAGATGTTCCATCGCCGACACAGCATAAACGATCCATTTGAACAATAATTGGTGTTCAATCGTGTTTATTTATGTCTAATTAATACAAATATTAATATAAAATAAATTGTTTTACTTTTTTGGTGCATGCGCAATCATCATTTTTCACTCCAAATCGGATATAGTGCCATGAAAATCGCCTTATTTTTTTCGGGACAAGCAATCATTTATTTTTAATATTTTTATCTATCCGAAAGTCAAATCAGATCCTTGACTTGATACTTTTGTTTTCATTAACAAGTGTCGATATTTCTACTGAAAAATCCCCATTTGTTCAATTCATTAACACTTCAAACTTATCATGAATTCAAAGTGATATGATTTCTTTACTGGCTGGCGACCCCCTATCGTGACACAGGTATCTAAATAATCTAGACCTCACAACAATTCAGTTTAATTTTAATTTATGATAAAAACAGTTGTTTAATAAAAGGCCGTAACATATCGTGATCACGTCAAGTTACTGTACCCGTTATCGTGATTTTCTTTTTCAAAAAAATATTTTGAATAGTTAGGTGTGATGAAATAAATAAAATTCAATATGAATAAATTCACAAATATCTAAATGCTAAAAAAATTGATGTAAAAACGTTCATGCAAAAGAGAGTCTTGACTTGTTTGCAACCAGTCAT